>NW_023330458.1:0-106051 GCF_011100685.1 Canis lupus familiaris | reverse complement strand
TGACTCTGGTTCCCACCTGGATATCACCAGAACCGGGTGACTCTGTTCCACCTCTGGGACTCACCCGGAGCTGGGGACACTGGTCCTCAACTGGGCCTCAACAGGACCTGGTGTATCTACTCCTCACTTAGGCCTCGTCTGGACATTGTGACTCTTTTCCCACCTGTCATCAATGGGACATGGTTACTCTGTTCCCCACCTGGGCCTCGCTTGGACATGATAACTTTGCTCCACACTTTGGCCTCAACTCGTCCTGATGACTCTGGTCCCCCCACCTAGGCCTCAATCTGGACCTGGTGACTGTAGTCCCCACCAGGGCCTTACCTGTACCTGGTGACACTCGTTCCCACATGAAACACACCTGGACCAGGTGACTGTGGTGTTCTTGTAGACTCACATTTACCTGGTGACTCCGGTCCCACTAGGGCCTCACCTGGTTCTGGTGACTCTGGCTTGCAGGTTGGCCTCACCTGGACCTGGTGAGTGGGGTTGCTACCTGGGCCTCACCCATACCTGGTGTTACTTACCCACCTGGGCCTCTTGGACCTGGTGAATCTGATCCTTACCTGGTCCTCTCCAAGACCCGGGGACTCTGGTCCCCAACTGGGCCTCACCTGGACCTGGTGAATCCGGTCATCATCTGGGACTCACCCAGTCCTGGTGACTTTGTTCCCCACCTGGACCTGATTGCTGTGGACTCTTTTTGGCCTCACCTGAAAATGGTGACTCTGATCTTTTCTGCGCGTCCCCCAAACCTGGTGACTCTGTTCCTCACCTGGGCATCATCGGGACATGGTTCCACTGCATGAACTGCAGGTTGGCCTCACCTGGACCTGGTAATTCTGGTCTCTACCTGGGCATCATAGGGATATGGTTCCACTGCATGGCATGCAGGTTAGACTCACCACGACCTCGTGACTCTGGGCCCTCCCTGGGCATCATCGGGACATGGTTCCCCTGCATGGCCTGCAGGTTGGCCTCATTTGGACCTGGTGACTCTGGTCTCTACCTGGGCATCTTCGGGACATGGTTCCCCTGCATGGCCTGCAGATTGGCCTCACCTGGACCTGGTAACTCTGGTCCCTAATGGGCATCATCGGGACATGGTTCCCCTCCATGACCTGCAGGTTGGCCTCACCTGGACCTGGTAACTCTGGTCCCTACCTGGGCATCATCGGGACATGGTTCCTCGGCATGGCCTGCAGGTTGGCCTCACCTGGACCTGGTGAGTGGGGTTGTCACCTGGGCCTCACCCATGCCTGGTGACACAGGTCCCCACGTGGGCCTCACTTGGACCTGGTGAATCTGGTCTTTACCTTGTCCTCACCCGGAACTTGTAACTCTGGTCACCACCTGGGAATCATCTGGACCTGGTGAATCTGGTCCCATCTGGGCCTCATCCAGTCCTGGTGACTTTGTTCCCCACCTAGACCTGATTGCTGTGGACTCCTTCTTGGCCTCACCTGGTATTGGTGACTCTGAACCTAACTGGGCCTCACCCAGATCTGGTGACTCTGGTCCTCACCTGTGGACCATTATGACCTGGATACTCTGCTCCACACCTGTGCCTCACCTGGACATGATGACTCTGGATCCCCTCTGGGCCTCAGCCTGACATGGTGACTCTGGTCCCCATCTGGATGTCACCTAGACCAGGTGAATCTGGTACCCCTCTAGGCCTCAACTTGACCTGGTGACTCTGGTCCTCAACTGGGCCTCACCGGGACCTAGTGAACATGCTCCCCACCTGCGCGTCATCTGGTCCTGGTGACTCTGTTTCTACCTGGGCATCATCGGGACATGGTTACTCTATTCCCCACTGGGACTGAACTGATCCTGGTAACTCTGGTCCTGCCTTTGGCCTCTTCTGTACCAGGTGACTCTGGATCCACCTGGGCCTCACCTGTAACTGGTGCCTCTGATCCTAAGCATGGCCTCCCCTGACCTGGTGACTGTGGTTCCCATCGGGACCTCACCTGGACCTCATGTCTCTGGTCCCACCTGGGCCTCACCAGGACCTGGCCCAGAGTCAGCAAGTCCAGGTGAGGCTGACATGATGACTCTGGTCCCCATCTGGATGTCACCTAGACCAGGTGAATCTGGACCCCTCTACGCCTCAACTAGAACTGGTGACTCTTGTCCTCAACTTGGCCTCACCGGGACCTAGTGAATATGCTCCCCACCTGCGCCTCATCTGGACCTGGTGACTCTGGTTCTTCCTGGGCATCATCGGGACATGGTTACTCTATTCCCCACTGGGACTGACCTGATCCTGGTAACTCTTGTCCTGACTTTGGCCTCTTCTGTACCAGGTGACTCTGGCTCAACCTGTGCCTCACATGTAACTGGTGACTCTGATCCTAAGCATGGTTTCACCTGACCTGCTGACTGCGGTTCCCATCGGGACCTCACCTGGACCTCATGTCTCGGGTCCCTCTTGGGCCTCACCAGGACCTGGTGTCTCTGGTAACCATCTATGTAGCATCAGGTTATGGTGACACTGTTCACTATCAGGGACTCTGGTCCCCATCTGGATGTCACCTGGATCAGGTGATTCTGGTACCCCTCTAGGCCTCAACCAGATCTGGTGACTCTGGTCCTCAACTGGGCCTCTCATGGGCCTAGTGAATATGCTCCATCTGGGCCTCATTTGGAACTGGTTACTCTGGTCCCTACCTGGGCATCATCGGGACATGGTTCCACTGCATGGCCTGCAGGTTGGCCTCACCTGGACCTGGTAACTCTGTTCCCTACACGGGCATCTTCGGTACACGATTCCTCTGCATTGCCTGCAGGTTGGACTCACCTTGACCTGGTGAGTGGGTTTGCTACCTGGGCCTCACCCATACCTGGTGACACAGGTCCCCACGTGGGCCTCACATGGACCTGGTGAATCTGGTCCTTACCTGGTCCTCATCCGGAACTGGTAACTCTGGTCATCACCTGGGAATCACCTGGACCTTGTGAATCTGTTCCCAATCTGGGCCTCACCCAGTCCTGGTGACTTTGTTCCCCACCTGGACCTGATTGCTGTGGACACTTTTTGGCCTCACCTGGAACTGGTGACTCTGTTCCTAACTGGGCCTCACCCAGATCTGGTGACTCTGGTCCTCAACTGTGGATCATTAAGACCTGGATACTCTGTTCCACACCTGAGCCTCACCTGGACTTGATGACTCTGGAACCTCTCTGGGCCTCACCCTGAAATGGTGACTCTGGTCTCCATTTGGATGTCACCTAGACCAGGTGAATCTGGTACCCCTCTAGGACTCAACTAGACCTGGTGACTCTCGTCCTCAATTGGCCTCACAGGGACCTAGTGAATATGCTCCCCACCTGCGCCAATCTGGACCTGGTGACTCTGGTTCTTCCTGGGCATCATCCTGAAATGGTTACTCTATTCCCCACTGGGACTGACCTGATCGTGGTGACTCTGGTCTTGACTTTGGCCTCTTCTGTACCAGGTGACTCTGATCCACCTGGGCCTCACCTGTAACTGGTGACTCTGATCCTAAGCATGGCCTCACCTGACGTGGTGACTGTGGTTCCCATCGGGACCTCACCTGGACCTCATGTCTCTGGGCCCACCTGGGCCTCACCAGGATATGGTGTCTCTGGTACCCACCTGGGTAGCATCAGGATATGGTTACACTGTTCACTAACAGTGACCCAGCCGGACCGATTAACTCTGGTCTTCACCTGGGTCTCACCTGGGCATGGTGGGTCGGATCCCCACCTGGTCCTCACCTGTAACTGGTGATTCGCGTTCCCACATGGACATCATGTGGACCTGGTGGCTGCAGTGTTTCTAGCTTCTCATGTACCTCGTGGCTCGGGTCCCCACCAGGGCCTCACCGGGACCTGGTGAGTGTGGTTGCCTCCTGCACCTCACCTGGACCTGGTGATTCTGGACTGCAACCGAGACTACCCTGGATCTGGTGACTGTGGTCCCCACCTGGGCTTCACCTGGATTTGGGGACTCCGGTCCCCATATGGGCACACCAGGCTCTGTTGACCATGATCCTCAACTGGGCAAAATTGGGACACGGTGACTGTGTTCCACAAGTGGACCTCACCTGGACCAGGTGACTCTGGTCCCCTCTGGGTCTCACCGTGCCCTAGTGACTGTGAACCCCACTTTGGCCTCTTGGACCTGCTGACCCTGGTTGCCACCTGCGCCTGACCTCGTGCTGTTGACTCTGATTCTTTCAAGGGCCTCCCCTTACCTGGTGTTCCTGGTCCCCACCTGGGCCTCACCTGGACGTGGTGACTCTTGTCACCACCGGGGACTCACCTGGACCAGCTTACTGTGTTCCACACCTGGGCCTCAAGTAGACCTGTGACCATGGTCCCCAGGCGGGACTCACATGGACCTGTTGCCTCTGATCCCCACCGGGGCCTCACGTGTACCTGGTAACTCTGGTCCTCACCTGGGCCTCATCTGGACCTAGTGACTCTGGTTCCCACCTGGGCTTCACCTGGAGCTGGTGACTCGGGTCCCCACCTGGACTTCACCTGGATCTGGTGACTCTGGTCCCCTCCTGGACCTCTCCTGGACCTGGTGACTCTCTTTCCAACATGGTTCTCCCCTGGATTTGGTGACTCTGGTCCTCAGTTTGGCCTCCCCTGGACCTGGTGTCTCTCGTTCCCTCTTTGACCTAACTCAGAACTGCTGAATCTTGCCCCACCTAGGCCGCACCCAGACCTGGTGACTCTTGTCCCCTATGCCTCAATTCGACCTGATGAATCTGGTCCTCACGTGGGCCTCACATGGACCTTGGACTCAGCTGGGTAGAGTGGCTCTGGTTCCCTCAAGGGGCTCACCTGATACTGCTGACTGTGGTCTTATTCTATGCCTCACTAGGACCTAGTGATTCTGTTCCCCATCTGGGCCTTCATGGCCCTAGAGACTCTGGTCCTCTCCCAGGCATCATTGGGACCTGGATACTCTATTCCACACCTGGGCCTCACTTTGACCAGGGACCTCTGGTCCAATTCTGTGCCTCTAACTAATGGTTACTCTGATTCTACCTCTGGGACTCACCGTTACCTGGTTTCTCTGGTCACCCCTTGAGCTTCACATGGGCCTGGTGAATCTGGTCCTTAGCTGATCCGCACCTGGATCTGGTGATTGGTCGCCACCTGGGCTCACCTGCACTTGGTGAATCCTGTTGCCACCTGCGCCTCACCTGGACCTTGTGACTGTGGTCCCACCTGGAACTCACTGGATCTGGTGGCTCTGGTTCCCATACGGGCCTCTCCTGGACCTGGTGACTCAGGTCCTCTAATTGGTATCATGGGACCTGGTATCTATGCCACATTGGGGCCTCACCTGGACCTAGTGATCTCGTCCCCCTCTGGACCTCACCCTGACCTGGTGACTCTGGTCCCCACCTGGATATCACCAGAACCGGGTGACTCTGGTCCCCCTCTGGGACTCACCCGGAGCTGGGGACACATCCTCACCTGGGCTCAACAGGATCTGGTGAATCTACTCCTCACTTAGGCCTCGTCTGGACCTTGTGACTCTTATCCAATCTGGCATCAATGGGACATGGTTACTCTGTTCCCCACCTGGGCCTCACCTGGACATGATAAGTTTTCTCCGCACTTTGGCCTCAACTGGTCCTGATGACTCTGGTCCCCCCACCTAGACCTCAATCTGGACCTAGTTCCTGTGTTCCCCACCTGGGTCTCACCTGGATCTGGTAACTCTGGTCCCTACCTGGGCATCATCGGGACATGGCTCCTCTGCATGGCCTGCATGTTGGCCTCATCTTGACCTGGTGAGTGGGGTTCCCACGTGGGTCTTACCCATGCCTGGTGACACAGGTCCCCACGTGGGCCTCACTTGGACCTGGTGAATGTGGTCCTTACCTAGTTCTACCTACCCGGAACTGGTAAATCTGGTCACCACCTGGGTATCACCTAGTCCTGGTGACTTTGTTCCCCACCTGGACCTGATTGCTGTGGACACCTTCTTGGCCTCACCTGGAAGTGGTAACTCTGATCCTAACTGGGCTCTCCCAGATCTGGTGACTCTGGTCCTCACGGGTGGACCATTATGACCTGGATACTCTGTTCCACACCTGAGCCTCACCTGGACATGATGACTCTGGATCCCCTCTGGGCCTCACCCTGACATGGTTACTCTGGTCCCCATCTGGATGTCACCTAGACCAGGTGAATCTGGTACCCCTCTGGGCCTCAACCAGATCTGGTGACTCTGGTCCTCAACTGGGCCTCTCATGGGCCTAGTGAATATGCTCCATCTGGGCCTCATTTGGACCTGGTGACTCTGGTCCCTACGTGGGCAACATCGCGACCTGGTTCCACATAATGGTCTGCAGGTTGGCCTCTTCTTGACCTAGTAACTCTGGTCCCTACCTGGGCATCATCGGGACACGGTTCCTCTGCATGGCCTGCAGGTTGGCGTCACCTGGACCTCGTACCTCTGGTCCCTACCTGGGCATCATCGGGACACGGTTCCTCTGCATGGCCTGCAGGTTGGCCTCACCTAGACCTGGTGAGTGGGCTTGCCACCTGGGCCTCACCCATACCTGGTGACACAGGTCTCACGTGGGCCTCACTTGGACCTGGTGAATCTGGTCCTTACCTGGTCCTCACACGGAACTGGTAACCCTTGCCACAAATGGGAATCACCTGGACCTGGTGAATCTGGTCCCCATCTGGGCCTCACCCATTCCTGGTGACTTTGATCCCACCTTTTTTTTTTTTTAAAGATTTTATTTATTTATTCATTCGGAGAGAGAGAGATAAGCAGAGAGAGAAGCAGCTCCATGCAGGGAACCCGACGTGGGACTCGATCCCGGGTCTCCAGGATCACGCCCTGGCTGCAGGCGGCACCAAACCGCTGCGCCACTGGGGCTGCCCTGATCCCCACCTTGACCTGATTGCTGTGGACTCCTTCTTGGCCTCACCTGGAACTTGTGACTCTGCTCCTAACTGGGCCTCACCCAGATCTGGTGACTCTGGTCCTACATGTGACCATTATGACCTGGATACTCTGTTCCACACCTGAACCTCACCTGGACATGATGACTCTGGATGCCCTCTGGGCCTCACCCTGACATGGTGACTCTGGTCCCCATCTGGATGTCACCTAGACCAGGTGAATCTGGTACCCCTCCAAGCCTCAACTAGACCTGGTGACTCTGGTCCTCATCTGGCCCACCTGGACCTAGTGAATACTCTACCCCACCTGCGCCTCGCTGGACCTGGTGACTCTGATTCTGCCTGGGCATCATTGAGACATGGTTACTGTATCCCACTGGGACTGACCTGATCCTGGTAACTCTGGTCCTGACTTTGGCCTCTTCAGACCAGGTGACTCTGGCTCCACTGGCATCACACTGTTCCTGGAGACTCTGATCCTAAGCATGGCTCACCTGACCTGGTGACTGTGGTTCCCATCGAGACCTCACCTGGACCTCATGTCTCCGGTTACACCTGGGCCTCACCAGGACCTGGTGTCTCTGGTCCCACCTGGGTAGCATCAGGATATGGTTACACTGTTCACTAACAGACCCAGCCGGACCTATTAACTCTAGTCTTCACCTGGGCCACACCTGGACATGGTGACACTGGTTCCCACATGGGCCTCACCTGGACATTGTAAGTCGGATCCCCACCTGGTCCTCACATGTAACTGGAGATTTCTCGTTCCCACATGGACATCATGTGGACCTGGTGGCTGTAGTGTTTCTAGGTTCTCATGTAACTCGTGACTCTGGTCCCCACCAGGGCCTCACAGGGACCTGGGTGAGTGTGGTTGACAAACCTGCACCTCACCTAGACCTGTGATTCTGGTCTGCACCTGAAGGCTACCCTGGATCTGGTGGACTGTGGTCCCCACCTGGGCTTCACCTGGAATTGGGGACCCCGGGTCCCCATCTGGTCCTCACCTGGCCCTTTTGACCATGGTCCTCAACTGGGCAATATTTGGGACCCGGTGACTGTGTTCCACAACTGGACCTCACCTGGACCAGGTGACTCTGGTCCCCCTCTGGGTCTCACCGTGCCCTAGTGACTGTGAACCCACTTTGGCCTGACTTGGACCTGCTGACCCTGGTTGCCACCTGCGCCTGACCTCGAACTGTTGACTCTGGTTCTTTCAAGGGCCTCCCCTGGACCTGGTGATCCAGGTCCCCACCTGGGCCTCACCTGGACGTGGTGACCCTTGTCACCACTGGGGACTCACCTGGACCTGGTTACAGTGTTCCACACCTGGGCCTCAAGTAGACCTGTTGACCATGGTCCCCAAGCTGGCCTCACATGGACCTGTTGCCTCTGATCCCCACCGGGGCCTCACGTGTACCTGGTAACTCTGGTCCTCACCTGGGCCTCATCTGCACCTAGTGACCTTGCTCCCAACCTGGGCTTCACCTCGATCTGGTGACTGGTCCCCACCGGGACTTGACCTGGATCTGGTGACTCTGGTCCCCACCTGGACCTCTCCTGGACCTGGCGACTCTCTTTCTAACATGCACCTCACCTGGATCTGGTGACTCTGGTCCTCAGTTTGGCCTCACCTTGACCTGGTGACTCAGGTCCTCATATGGGCATCATGGAACCTGGTTTCTCAGTTCCTCATCGTGGCCTCACCTGGACCTAGTGATTCTCGTCCCCCTCTGGGCTTCTCTCTGACGTGGTGACTCTGGTCCCCACCTGGATATCACCAGAACCGGGTGACTCTGGTCCCCCTCTGGGACTCACCCGGAGCTGGGGACACTGGTCCTAAACTGGGCCTCAACAGGACTTGGTGAATCTACTACTCAATTAGACCTCATCTGGACCTTGTGACTCTTTTCCCACCTGGCATCAATGGGACATGATTTCTCTGTTCCCCACCTGGGGCTCACCTGGACATGATAACTTTGCTCCACACTTTGGCCTCAACTGGTCCTGATGACTGTGGTTCCCCCACCTAGGCCTCAATCTGGACCTGGTGACTGTGGTCCCCAACTGGGTCTCACCTGGACCTGGTGACTCTCGTTCCCACATAAACTAAACCTGGACCTGGTGACTGTGGTGTACTTGTAGATTCACATTTTCGTGGTGACTCCGGTACCCACTAGGGCCTCACCTGGATCTGGTGACTCTGGCCTGCAGGTTGGGCTCGCCTGGACCTTGTGAGTGGGGTTGACACCTGGGCCTCACCCATACCTGGTGACTCAGGTCTCCACGTGGGCCTCTTGGACCTGGTGAATCTTGTTCTTACCTGGTCCTTTCCCAGGCCCGGGGACTCTGGTCACCACCTGGTTCTCACCTGGACCTGGTGAATCTGGTCCCCATCTGTGCCTCACCCAGTCCTGGTGACTTTCTTCCCCACCTGGACCTGATTGCTGTGGACTTTTTCTTGGCCTCACCTGAAACGGGTGAATCTGATCGTATCTGAGTGTCACCCAAACCTGGTGACTCTGGTCCTCAACTACCCATCATTGGTACCTGGAGACTCTGATCCACACCTGAGCCTCACCTGAACATGATGACACTGGAACCTCCTGGGCCTCACCCTGACCTGGTGACCCTTGTCCCCATCTGGATGTCACCTGGACCTGGTGATTCTTGCACCCCTCTAGGACTCAACCAGATCTGGTGACTCTGGTCCTCAACTGGGCCTCACCTGGACCTAGTGAATATGCTCCATCTGGGCCTCATCTGGACCTGGTGACTCTGGTCCCTACCTGGGCATCATCGGGACATGGTTACTCTATTCCACACTGGGTATGACCTGATCCTGGTAACTCTGGTCCTCTCTTTGGACTCTTCTGTACCAGGTAACTCTGGCTCCACCTGGGCCTCACCTGTAACTGGTGACTCTGATCCTACGCATGGCCTCATCTGACCTGGTGACTGTGCTTCCCATCGGGACCTCACCTGGACCTCATGTCTCCGGTCCCACCTGGGCCTTACCAGGACCTGGTGTCTCTGGTACCCACATGGGTAGCATCAGGATATGGTTACACTGTTCACTAACAGTGACACAGTCGGACCTATTAGCTCTGGGCTTCACCTGGGCCACACCTGGACATGGTGATACTGGTTCCCACCTGGGTCTCACCTGGACATGGTGAGTCGGATCCCCACCTGGTCCTCACGTGTAACTGGTGATTCTCGTTTCCACATGGACTCATGTGGAACTGGTGGCTGCAGTGTTTTGAGCTTCTCATGTACCTCTTGACTCTGGTCCCCACCAGGGCCTCACCGGGACCTGGTGAATCTGGTCCCCATCTGGGCCATACCCAGTCCTGGTGACTTTGTTCCCCACCTGGACCTGATTGCTGTGGACTCATTCTTGGCCTCACCTGAAACGGGTGACTCTGATCCTATCTGCGCGTCACCTAGACCTGGTGACTCTGGTCCTCACCTGGGCATCATTGGTACCTGGTGACTCTGTTCCACACCTGAGCCTCACCTGGACATCATGACTCTGGAACCTCTCTGGGCATCAACCTGACCTGGTGACTCTGGTTCCCATATGGAAGTCACCTGGACCAGGGGAGTCTGGTACCTCTCTGGGCCTCAACCAGGTCTGGTGACTCTGGTCCTCAACTGGGCCTCACCTGGTCCTAGTGAATATGCTCCATCTGGGCCTCATTTGGACCTGGTGACTCTGGTACCTACCTGGGCATCATCGGGACATGGTTCCACTGCATGATTGCAGGTTGGCCTCACCTGGACCTGGTAACTCTGGTCCCTACCTGGGCATCATCGGGACATGGTTCCAAAGCATGGCCTGTAGGTTGGCCTCACCTGGACCTGGTAACTATCGTCCCTACCTGGGCATCATTGGGACCTGGTTCCTCATGGCCTGGAGGTTGGCATCACCTGGACCTGGTGAGTGGGTTTGTCACCTGGGCCTCACCCATGCCTAGTGACACAGGTCCACACGTGGGCCTCATTGGACCTGGTGAATCTGGTCCTTACCTGTTGGTCACCTGGAACTGGTAACTCTGGTCACCACCTGGGAATCACCTGGTCCTGGTGAATCTGGTCCCCATCTGTGCCTCACCCAGTCCTGTTGACTTTCTTCCCCACCTGGACCTGATTGCTGTGGACTCCTTTTTGGCCTCACCTGGAACTGGTGACTCTGATACTAACTGGGCCTCACCAAGATCTCGTGACTCTGGTCCTCACCTGTGGACCATTATGACCTGGATACTCTGTTCCACACCTGAGCCTCACCTGGATATGATGACTCTGGATCACATCTGGGCCTCAGCCTGACATGGGGACTCTTGTCTGGATGTCACCAGACCAGGTGAATCTGGTACCCTTCTAGGCCTCAACTAGACCTGGTAACTCTGACCTCAACTGGGCCTCAACGGGACCTAGTGAACATGCTCCCCACCTGTGCCACATCTGGACCTGCTGACTCTGGTTCTACCTGGGCATCATCGGGACATGGTTAATCTATTCCCACTTGGAGTGACCTGATCCTGGTAACTCTGGTCCTGACTTTGGCCTCTTCTGTACCAGGTGACTCTGGCTCCACCTGGGCCTCACCTGTAACTTGTGACTCTGATCCTAAGCATGGCCTCACCTGACCTGGTGACTGTGGTTCCCATCGGGACCTCACCTGGACCTCATGTCTCTGGTCCCATTTGAGCCTCACAAGGACCTGGTGTCTCTGCTATCCACCTGGGTAGCATTAGGATATGGTTACACTGTCCACTAACAGTGACCCAGCCGGACCTATTATCTCTGGTCTTTACCTCGGCCACACCTGGATATGGTCACACCTGTTCCCACCTGGGTCTCACCTGGACATGGTGAGTCGTATCCCCACCTGGTCCTCACCTGTAACTGGTGATTCTCGTTCCCACATGGAGATCATGTGGACCTGATGGCCGCAGTGTTTCTAGCTTCTTTTTTTTTAATTTTTATTTATTTATGATAGTCACAGAGAGAGAGAGAGGCAGAGACACAGGCAAAGGGAGAAGCAGGCTCCATGCACCGGGAGCCCGACGTGGGATTCGATCCCTGGTCTCCAGGATCGCGCCCTGGGCCAAAGGCAGGCGCCAAACCGCTGCGCCCCCCAGGGATCCAATGTGTTTCTAGCTTCTCATGTACCTCGTGACTCTGTTCCCCACCAGTGCCTCACCGGGACCTGGTGAGTTTGGTTGCCACCTGCACCACACCTGGACCTGGTGATTCTGGTCTGCACCTGAGACTACCCTGGATCTGGTGACTGTGGTCCCCACCTGGGCTTCACCTGGATTTCGGGACTCCGGTCCCCATCTGGGCCTCACCTGGCCCTGTTGACCATGGTCCTCAACTGGGCAAATTTGGGACCTGGTGACTGTGTTCCACAACTGGACCTCACCTGGACCAGGTGACTCTGGTCCCCCTCTTGGTCACACCGTGTCCTAGTGACTGTGAACCCCACTTTGGCCTGACTTGGACTTGCTTACCCTGGTTGCCACCTGCGCCTGACCTCGAACTGTTGACTCTGGTACTTTCAAGGGCCTCCCCTCTACCTGGTGATCCTGGAACCCACCTGGGCCTCACCTGGACGTGGTGAATCTTGTCACCACGGGGGGACTCACCTGGACCTGCTTACTGTGTTCCACACCTGGGTCTCAAGTGGACCTCTTGACCATGGTCCCCAAGCCGGACTCACATGGACCTGTTGCCTCTGATCTCCACCGGCTCCTCACGTGTACCTGGTAACTTTGGTCCTCACCTGGGCCTCATCTGGACCTAGTGACTCTGGTCCCCACCTGGGCTTCACCTCGATCTGGTGACTCTGGTCCCCACCTGGACTTCACCTGGATCTAGTGACTGTGGTCCCAACCTGGTCCTCTCCTGGACCTGGTGACTCTCTTTCCAACATGGACCTCACCTGTATCTGGTGTCTCTGGTCCTCACTTTGGCTTCACCTGGACCTGGTGTCTCTCGTCCCCACTTGGACCTAACTCAGAACTGCTGATTCTTTCCCCACCTAGGCCGCACACAGACCTGGTGACACTTGTCCCCAGCTCTGCCTCAATTAGACCTGATGAATGCGGTCCTCACATGGGCTTCACATGGACCTGGGACTCAGCTGGATAGAGTGGCTCTGGTTCGCACAAGGGGCTCACCTGATACTGGGGACTGTGCTCTTATTCTATGCCTCACCAGGACCTAGTGATTCTGTTCCCCATCTAGGCCTGCATGGCGCTAGTGACTCTGGTCCTCACCCAGGCATCATTCGGAACTGGATACTCTATTCCACTCCTGGGCCTCTCTTTCACCAGAGTCCTTTGGTCCCATTCTGGGCCTCAAACTAAACTGGTTACACTGTTTTCCCCTCTGGACCTCACCCTTACCTGGTGACACTGGTCACCCCTTGGGATTCACCTGGGCCTGGTGATTCTTGTCCTTAGCTGGTCCGCACCTGGATCTGGTGACTGGTCGCCACCTGGGCCTCACCTGGACTTGGTGAATCATGTTGCCACCTGCGCCTCACCTGGACCTTGTGACTGTGGTCCCACCTGGACTTCACCTGGATCTGGTGGCTCTGGTTCCCATATGGGGCTCTCCTGGACCTGGTTCCTGTGGTCTCCATCTGGCCTCACCTGGAACACAATGACTCTGATCCATATTTGGGCCTCTCCTGGACCTCTTGTCTCTGTTACGTAATTGGTCATCATTGGGACCTGGATACTCTCTTATATACCTGGGCCTCACCTGGACCTGTTGACTGTGGTCACACCTGGGCCTCACCTGGACCTCCTGACTGTGGTCCCACCTGGGCCTCCCCGAGACGAGATGACTGGTTCCCACTGGGACCTCAACTGGACCTGGTGCCTGAGGTCCTCATATGGGCATTATGGGGCCTGGTTTCTGAGTTCCACATCGGGGCCTCACCTGGACCTAGTGATTCTCGTCCCCCTCTCGGCCTCACCCTGACGTGGAGACTCTGGTCCCCACCTGGATATCACCAGAACCGGGTGACTCTGGTCCCCCTCTAGGACTCATCCGGACCTGGGGACACTGGTCCTCAACTGGGCCTCAACAGTCCATGGTGAATCTACTCCTCACTTAGGCCTCGTCTGGACCTTGTGACTCTTTCCCACCTGGCATCAATGGGATATGGTTACTCTGTTCCCCACCTGGGCCTCACTTGGACATGATATCTTTGCTCCATACTTTGGTCTCAACTGGTCCTGATGACTCTGGTCCCCCCACCTAGGCCTCAATCTGGACCTGGTGACTGTTGTCCTCACCTGGTTCTCACCTGGACCTGGTGACTCTCGTTCCCACATGAACCACACCTGGACCTGGTGACTGTGGTGTTCTTATAGACTCATATTTACCTGGTCACTCCGGACCCCACTATGGCCTCACCTGGATCTGATGACTTTGTCCTGCAGGTTGGCCTCACCTGGACCTGTTGAGTGGGGTTGCCACCTTGGCCACACCCATACCTGGTGACTCAGGTCCCCACGTGGGCCTCTTGGATCTGGTGAATCTGGTCCTTACCTGGTCCTCTCCCAGACCTGGGGACTCTGGTCAATACCTGGACCTCATCTGGACCTGGTGAATATGGTCTCCATCTGGGCCTCACCCAGTCCTGGTGACTTTGTTCCCCACCTGGACCTGATTGCTGTGGACTCTTTCTTGGCCTCATCTGGAACTGGTGACTCTGATCCTATGTGCGCGTTACCCAGATCTGGTGACTCTGGTCCTCACCTTGGCATCACTGGTACCTGCTTACTCTGTTCCACACTTGAGCCTCACCTGCACATGACTACTCTGGAACCTCCCTGGGGTCAGCCTGACACGGTGACTCTGGTCCCCATCTGGAAGTCACCGAGACCAGGTGAATCTTGTACACCTCTTGGCGACAACTTGACCTGGTGACTCTGGTCCTCAACTGGGCCTCACCGGGACCTAGTGAACATGCTCCCCAACTGCGCCTCATCTGGACCTGGTGACTCAGGTTCTACCTGGGCTTCATCGGGACATTGTTACTCTGTTCTCCACTGGGACTGACCTGATCCTGGTAACTCTGCTCCTGACTTTGGCCTCTTCTGTACCAGGTTATTCTGGCTCGACCTGGGCCTCACTTGTAACTCGTGACTCTGATCCTAAGCATGGCCTCAGCTGAAATGGTGACTGTGGTTCCCATCGGGACCTCACCTGGACCTCATGTCTCTGGTCCCTCCTGGGCCTCACCAGGACCTGGTGTCTCTTGTACCCACCTGGGTAGCATCAGGATATGGTTACACTGTTCACTATCAGTGACCCACCCGGACCTATTAACTCTGGTCTTCACCTGGGCCACACCTGGACATGCTGACACTGGTTCCCACCTGGGTTTCACCTGGACTTGGTGAGTCGGATCCCCACGTGGTCCTCACGTGTAACTGGTGATTCTCGTTCCCACATGGACATCATGTGGACCTGGTGGCTGCAGTGTTTCTAGCTTCTCATGTACCTCGTGACTCTGGTCCCCACCAGGGCCTCACCGGGACCTGTTGAGTGTGGTTGCCACCTGCATCTCACCTGGAGCTGGTGATTCTGGTCTGCACCCGAGACTACCCTGGATCTGCTGAGTGCGGTCCCCACCTGGGCTTCACCTGGATTTGGGGATTCCGGTCCCCATCTGGGCCTCACCTGGCCCTGTTGACCATGGTCCTCAACTGGGCAAAATTGGGACCCGGAGACTGTGTTCCACAACTGGACCTCACCTGGACCATGTGACTCTGGTCCCCCTCTGGGTCTCACCGTGCCCTAGTCACTGTGAACCCCACTTTGGCCTGACTTCGACCTGCTGACCCTGGTTGCCACCTGTGGCTGACCTCGAACTGTTGACTCTGGTTCTTTCAAGTGCCTCCCCTGTACCTGGTGATCCTGATGCCCAACTGGGCCTCACCTGCATGTGGTGTCTCTAGTCACCACCGGGGACTCATCTGGACCTGCTTACTGTGTTCCACACCTGGGCCTCAATTACAACTCTTGACCATATTCCCCAAGCTCGCCTCACATGGACCTGTTACCTCTGATCCCCACCGGAGCCTCACGTGTACCTGGTAACTCTGGTCCTCACCTGGGCCTCATCTGCACCTAGTGACTCTGATCCCCACCTGGACTTCACCTGGATCTCGTGACTCTGGTCCCCACCTGGAACTCACCTGTATCTGGTGACTCTGTTCTCAGTTTGGCCTCACCTGGACTGGTGTCTCTCGTCCCCACTTTGACCTAACTCAGAACTGCTGAATCTTGCCCCACCTAGGCCGCACCCAGTCCTGATGACTCTTGTCCCCAGCTATGCCTCAATTCGACCTGATGAATCTGGTCCTCACGTGGGCCTCACATGGACCTGGGACTCAGCGGGATAGAGTGGCTCTTGTTCCAACAAGGGGCTCACCCGATACTGGTGACTGTGTTCTTATTCTATGCCTCACCAGGACCTAGGTATTCTGTTCCCCATCTGGGCTTTCATGGCCCTAGTGACTCTGGTCCTCACCCAGGCATCATTGGGACCTGGATACTCTATTCCACACCTGGGCCTCACTTTGTCCAGGGACCTCTGGTCCCATTCTGGGCCTCAAACTAAACTGGTTACTCTGGTTCCCCCTCGGGGCCTCACGCTTACCTGGTGACTCTGGTCACCCCTTGGGGTTCACTTTCGCCTGGTGAATCTGGATCTTAGCTGATCCGCACCTGGATCTGGTGACAGGTCACCAGGTGGGCCTCACCTGGACTTGGTGAATCATGTTGCCACCTGCGCCTCACCTGGACCTTGTGACTGTGGTCCCTCCTGGACCTCACCTGGATCTGGTGGCTCTGGTTCCCATATGGGGCTCTCCTGGACCTGGTTCCTGTGGTCTCCATCTGGCCTAACCTGGAACACAATGACTCTGATCCATATTTGGGCCTCTCCTGGACCTGTTGAGTCTGGTCCTTACCTGGGCATCAATGGGACCTGGATACTCTCTTATATACCTGGGCCTCACCTGGACTTGGTGACTTTGGTCCCACCTGGGCCTCACCTGGACGGGGTGACTGGTTCCCACAGGGACCTCACCTCGACCTGGTGACTCAGGTCCTCATATGGGCATCTTGGGACCTGGTTTCACAGTTCCACATCGGGGCCTCACCTGGACCTACTGATTCTCGTCCCCCTCAGGGCCTTACCCTGACTTGTGACACTGGTCCCCACATGGATATCACCAGAACCGGGTGACACACCCGGAGCTGGGGACACTGGTCCTCAGGTGGGCCTCAACAGGACCTGGTGAATCTACTCCAAACTTAGGCTTCGTCTGGACCTTGTGACTCTTTTCCCACCTGGCATCAATGGGACATAGTTACTCTGTTCCCCACCTGGGCCTCACATGGACATGATAACTTTGCTGCACACTTTGGCCTCAACTGGTCCTGATGACTCTCGTCCCCCAACCTAGGCCTCATTCTGGACTGGTGACTGTCGTCCCCAACTGGGTCTCAGCTGGACCTGGTGACTACCGTTCCCACATGAACCACACTTGGACCTGGTGACTGTGGTGTTCTTGTAGACTCACATTTATCTTGTGACTCCCATCCCCACTAGGGCCTCACCTGGATCTGGTGACTCTGGCCTGCATGCTGGCCTCACCTGGACCTGGTAACTCTGGTCCCTAACTGGACATCATCGGGACACGGTTCCTCTGCATGGCCTGCATGTTGGCCTCAGCCGGAACTGGTGAGTGGGGTTGCCACCTGTGTCTCACCCATACCTGGTTACACAGGTCCCCACGTGGGCCTCACTTGGACCTGGTGAATCTGGTCCTTACCTGGTCCTCACCCGGACCTGGTAACCCTGGTCACCACCTGGGAATCACCTGGACCTGGTGAATTTGGTCCCCATCTGGGCCTCACACAGTCCTGTTGACTTTCTTCCCCACCTGGACCTGATTGCTGTGCACGCCTTCTTGGCCTCATTGGAACTGGTGACTCTGATCCTAACTGGGCCTCTCCCAGATCTGGTGACTCTGGTCCTCACCTGTGGAACATTATGACCTGGATACTCTGTTCCACACCTGAGCCTCACCTGGACATGATGACTCTGGATCCCCTCTGGTCCTCAGCCTGACATGGTGACTCTGATCCCCATCTGGATGTCACCTAGATCAGGTGAATCTGGTACCCCTCTAGGCCTCAACTAGACCTGGTGACTCAGGTCCTCAACAGGGCCTCAACGGAACCTAGTGAATATGCTCCCCACCTGCGCCTCATCTGGACTTGGTGACGCTGGTTCTATCTGGGCATCATCGGGACATGGTTACTCTGTTCGCCACTGGGACTGACCTGATCCTGGTAACTCTGGTCCGGACTTTGGCCTCTTCTGTACCAAGTGACTCTGGCTCCACCAGGGCCAAACCTTTAACTGGTGACTCTGATCCTAAGCATGGCCTCACCTGACCTGGTACTGTGTTTCCCATCGGGACCTCACCTGGACCTCTTGTCTCTAGTCCCACCTGGGCCTCACCAGGGCCTGGTGTCTCTGGTACCCACCTGGGTAGCATCAGGATATGGTTACACTGTTCACTAACAGTGACCCAGCCGGAACTATTAACTCTGGTCTTCACCTGGGCCACACCTGGACATGGTGACACTGGTTCCCACCTGGGTCTCACCTGGACATGGTCACTCGGATCCCCACCTGGTCCTTACCTGTAACTGGTGATTCTCGTTCCCACATGGACATCATGTGGACCTGGTGGCTGCAGTGTTTCTAGCTTCTCATGTACCTCGTGACGCTGGTCCCCACCAGGGCCTCACCGGGACCTGGTCAGTGTGGTTGCCACCTGCATCTCACCTGCACCTGGTGATTCTGGTCTGCACCTGAGACTCCCCTGGATCTAGTGACTGTGGTCCCCACCTGGGCTTCACTTGGATTGGGGGACTCTGGTCCCCATCTGAGCCTCACCTGGCCCTGTTGACCATGGTCCTCAACTGGGCAAAATCGGGACGCGGTGACTGTGTTCCACAACTGGAACTCACCTGGACCACATGACTCTGGTTCCCCTCTGGGTCTCACCGTGCCCTAGTGACTGTGAAACCCACTTTGGCCTGACTTGGACCTGCTGACCCTGGTTGGAAGCTGCGCCTGACCTCGAATTGTTGACTCTGGTTCTTTCAAAGGCCTCCCCTGTACCTGGTGATTCTGGTCTCCACCGGGCCTCACCTGGACGTGGTGACTCTTGTCACCACTGGGGACTCACCTGGACCTGCTTACTGTGTTCCACACCTGGGCCTCAATAGACCTGTTGACCATGGTCCCCAAGCCGGCCTCACATGGACCTGTTGCCTCTGATCCCCACCGGGGCCTCACGTGTACCTGGTAACTCTGGTCCTCACCTGGGCCTCATCTGGACCTAGTGACTCTGGTCCCCACCTGGGCTTCACATGGATCTGGTGACTCTGGTCCCCACCTGGACTTCACCTGTATCTGGTGACTCTGGTACCCACCTGGACCTCTCCTGGACCTGGTGACTCTCTTTCCAAAATGGACCTCACCTGGATCTGGTGACTCTGGTCCCCACTTTGACTTAACTCAGAACTGCTGAATCTTCCCCCACCTAGGCCGCACCCAGACCTGGTGACGCTTGTCCCCAGCTATGCCTCAATTCGACCTGTTGAATCTGGTCCTCAGGTGGGCCTCACATGGACCTGGTACTCAGCTGGATAGAGTGGCTCTGGTTCCCACAAGGGGCTCACCTGATACTGCTGACTGTGATCTTAGTCTATGCCACACCAGGACCTGGTGATTCTGTTCCCCATCTGGGCCTGCATGGCTCTAGTGACTCTGGTCTTCACCCAGGCATCATTGGGACCTGGATACTCTATTCCACACCTGGGCCTCACTTTGACTAGGGATCGCTGGTCCCATTCTGGGCCTAAAATTAACTGGTTACTCTGGTTCCCCCTCTGGGCCTCACCCTTACCTGGTGACTCTGAACACCCCTTGGGCTTCACTTGGGCCTGGTGAATCTGGTCCTTAGCTGGTCCGCTCCAGGATGTGGTGACTGGTCGCCACCTGGGCCTCACTTGGACTTGGTGAATCCTGTTGACACCTGCGCCTCACCTGGACCTTGTGACTGTGGTCCCACCTGGACCTCACCTGGATCTGGTGGCTCTGGTTAACATATGGGGCTCTCCTGGACCTGGTTCCTGTGGTCTCCATCTGGCCTCACCTGGAACACAATGACTCTGATCCATATTTGGGCCTCTCCTGGACCTGTTGACTGTGGTCCTTACCTGGAAATCATTGGGAGCTGGATACTCGCTTATATACTTGGGCCTCACCTGGACCTGGTGACTGTGGTCCCACCTGGGCCTCACCTGTTCGAGGTGACTGGTTCCCACAGGGACCTCACCTGGACCTGGTGACTCAGGTCCTCATATGGGCATCATGGGACCTGGTTTCTCAGTTCCACATCGGGGACTCACCTGGACCTAGTGATTCTCGTCTCCCTCTGGGCCTCACCTTGACGTGGTAACTCTGGTCCTCACCTGGACGTCACCAGAACCGGGTGACTCTGGTCCCCCTCTGGGACTCACCCAGAGCTGGGGACACTGGTCCTCAACTGGGCCTCAACAGGACCTGGTGAATCTACTCCTCACTTAGGCCTCCTGTGGACCTTGTGACTCTTTTCCCACCTGGCATCAATGGGACATTGTTACTCTGTTCCCCACCAAGGTCTCAACTGGACATGATAGCTTTTCTGCACACTTTGGCCTCAACTGGTCCTGATGAATCTGGTCCCCCCACCTAGGCCTCAATCTGGACCTGGTGTCTGTGGTCCCCACATGGGTCTCACCTGGACCTGGGGACTCTCGTTCCCACATGAACCACACCTGGACCTTGTGACTGTGGTGTTCCTGTAGACTCACCTTTACTCATTGACTCCGGTCCCCACTAGGGCCTCACCCGGATCTGGTGACTCTGGCCTGCAGGTTGGCCTCACCTGGACCTTGTGAGTGGGGTTGCCACCTGGGCCTCACCCATACCTGGTGACTCAGGTCCCCACGTGGGCCTCTTGGACCTGGTGAATCTGGTCCTTACCTGGTCCTCTCCCAGACCCGGGGACTCTGGTCACCACCTGGGCCTCACCTGGACCTGGTGAATCCGGTCCCCATCTGGGCCTCACCTAGTCATGGTGACTTTGTTCTCCACCTGGATCTGATTGCTGTGGACTCTTTCTTGTCCTCACCTGGAACCGGTGAATCTGATCCTATCTGCGCGTCTCCCAGACCTGGTGACTCTGGTCCTCACCTGGGCATTATTGGTACCTGGTGACTCTGTTCCACACCTTAGTCTCACCTGGACATGATGACTCTGGAACCTCCCTGGGACTCACCCTGACATGGTGACTCTGGTCCCCATCTGGATGTCGCCTAGACCAGGTGAATCTGTTACCCCTCTAGGGCTCAAATATACCTGGTGACACTGGTCCTCAACTGGGTGTCACCGAGACCTAGTGAATATGCTCCCCACCTGCGCCTCAATGGACCTGGTGACGCTGGGTCTACCTGGGCATCATCGGGACATGGTTACTCTGTTCCCCACTGGGACTGACCTGATTCTGGTAACTCTGGTCCTGACTTTGGCCTCTTCTGTACCAGGTGACTCTGCTTCCACCTGGGCCTCACCTGTAACTGGTGACTCTGATCCAAAGCATGGCCTCTCCTGACCTGGTGACTGTGGTTCCCATCGGGACCTCACCTGGACCTCATGTCTCTGGTCCCACCTGGGCCTCACCAGGACCTGGTGTCTCCGGTACCCACCTGGGTAGCATCAGGATATTGTTACACTGTACACTAACAGTGACCCAGCCGACCTATTAACTCTGGTCTTCACCTGGGCCACACTTGGACATGGTGACACTTGTTCCCACCTGGGTCTCACCTGGAAATGGTGAGTCAGATACCCACCTGTTCCTAACCTGTAACTGTTGATTCTTGTTCCCACATGGACATCATGTGGATGTGGTGGCTGCGGTGTTTCTAGTTTGTCATGTACCTTGTGACTCTGGTCTCACCAGGGCCTCACCGGGACCTGGTGAGTGTGGTTGCCACCTGCACCTCACCTGGACCTGGTGATTCTGGTCTGCACCTGAGACTACCCTAGATCTGGGACTGTGGTCCCCACCTGGGCTTCACCTGGATTTGGGGACTCTGGTCCCCATCTGAGCCTCACCTGGTCCTGTTGACCATGGTCCTCAACTGGGCAAAATTGGGACGCAGTGACTGTGTTCCACAACTGGACCTCACCTGGACCACGTGACTCTGGTGCCCCTCTGGGTCTCACCGTGCCCTAGTGACTGTGAACCACACTTTGGCCTGACTTGGACCTGCTGACCCAGGTTGACACCTGCGCCTGACCTCGAACTGTTGACTCTGTTTTATTCAAGGGCTTCCCCTGTACCTGGTGATCCTGGTCCCCCCTGGGACTCACCTGGACGTGGTGACACTTGTCACCACCGGGGACTCACCTGGATCTGGTTACTGTGTTCCACACCTGGGCCTCAAGTAGACCTGTTTACCATGGTACCGAAGCCGGCCTCATATGGACCTGTTGCCTCTGATTCCCACCGGGGCATCACGTGTACCTGGTAACACTGGTCCTCACTTGGGCCTCATCTGGACCTAGTGACTCTGGTCCCCACTTTGTCTTCACCTGGATCTGGTAACTCTGGTCCTCAACTGGGCATCACATGGACCTATTGAATATGCTCCATCTGGGCCTCATTTGGACCTGGTGACTCTCTTCCCTACCTGGGCATCATCGGGACATGTTTCCACTGCATGGCCTGCAGGTTGGCCTCAGCTGGACCTTGTAACTCTGATCCCTACCTGGGCATCACCGGGACACGGTTCCTCTGCATGGCCTCCAGGTTGGCCTCACCTGGCCCTAGTGAGTGGGGTTGCCAATTGGGGCTCACCCATACCTGGTGACACAGGTCCCCACGTGGGCCTCACTTTGACCTGGTGAATCTGGTCCTTTCCTGGTCCTCACCCGGACCTGGTAACCCTGGTCACCACCTGGGAATCACCTGGACCTGGTGAATCTGGTCCCCCTCTGGGCCTCACCCAGTCTTGTTGACTTTCTTCCCCACCTGGACCTGATTGCTGTGGACTCCTCTTGGCCTCAACTGGAACTGGTGACTCTGATCCTAACTGGGCCTCACCCAGATCTGCTGACTCTGGTCCTCACCTGTGGACCCTTATGACCTGGATACTCTGTTCCACACCTGAGCCTCACCTGGACATGATTACTCTGGAACCTCTCTGGTCGTCACCCTGACCTGGTGACTCTGGTCCCCATCCGGATGTCACCTAGACTAGGTGAATCTGGTGTCCCTCTAGGCCTCAACTTGACCTGGTGACTCTGGTCCTGACCTGGGCTTCACGGGGACCTAGTGAACATGCTCACAACCTGCGCCTCATCTGGACCTGGTGACTCTGGTTCTACCTGGGCATCATCGAGACATGGTTACTCTATTCCCCACTGGGACTGACCTGATCCTCTTAACTCTGGTCCTGACTTTGGCCTCTTCTCTACCAGGTGACTCTGGCTCCACCTGGGCCTCACCTGTAACTGGTGACTCTGATCCTATTCATGGCCTCACCTGACCTGGTGTCTGTGGTTTCCATCGGTACCTCACCTGGTCCTCATGTCTCTGGTCCAAATGGGACTCACCAGGACGTTGTATCTGGTACCCACCTGAGTAGCATCAGGATATGGTTACACTGTTCACTAACAGTGACCCGGCCGGACCTATTAACTCTCGTCGTCACCTTGTCCACACTTGGACATGGTGACACTGGTTCCCACCAGGGTCTCACCTGGACATGGTGACTCGGATCCCCACCTGGTCCTCACCTGTAACTTGTAATTCTCGTTCCCACATGGACATCATGTGGACCTGGTGGCTGCAGTGTTTCTAGCTTCTCATGTACCTCGTGACTCTGGTCCCCACCAGGGCCTCACCGGGACTTGATGAGTGTGGCTGCCACCTGCACCTCACCAGGACCTGGTGATTCTGGTCTCCACCTGAGACTACCCTGGATCTGGTGACTCTGGTCCCCACCTGGGCTTCAACTGAATTTGGGGACTCCAGTCCCCATCTGGGCCTCACCTGGCCCTGTTGAACATGGTCCTCAACTGGGCAAATTTGGGACCCAGAGACTGTGTTCCACAACTGGACCTCACCTGGACCAGGTGACTCTGGTCCCCCTCTGGGTCTCAACGTACCCTAGTGACTGTCAACCACACTTTGGCCTGACATGAACCTGCTGACCCCGGTTGCCACCTGCGACTGACCTCGAACAGTTGACTCTGGTTCTTTCAAGGGCCTCCCCTGTACCTGGTGATCATGGTCCCCACTTGGGCCTCACCTGGACGTGGTGAATCTTGTCACCACCGGGGCTCACATGGACCTGGTTACTGTGTTCCACCTGGGCCTAATGTAGACCTGTTGACCATGGTCCCCAAGCCGGCCTCACATGGACCTGTTGCCTCTGATCCCCACCGGGGCCTCACGTGTACCTGGTAACTCTGGCCCTCACCTAGGCTTCATCTGGACCTAGTGACTCTGGTCCCCACATGGGCTTCACCTGGATCTGGTGACTCTGGTCCCCACCTGGAATTCACCTGGATCTGGTGACTCTGGTCTCCAGCTGGACCTCTCCTGGACCTGGTGACTCTCTTTCCAACATGGAGCTCACCTGGATCTGTTGACTCTGGTCCTCAGTTTGCCCTCACTTGGACCTGGTGTCTCTCGTACCCACTTTGACCTAACTCAGAACTGCTGAATCTTGCCCTACCTAGTCCGCACCCACACCTGTTGAATCTTGTCCCCAGCTATGCATCAATTCGACCTGATGAATCTGGTTCTGACGTAGGGCTCACATGGACCTGGGACTCAGCTGGATAGAGTGGCTCTGGATCCCACATGGGGCACACCTGATACTGGTGATTGTGGTCTTATTCTATGCCTAGCGAGGACCTAGTGATTCTGTTCCCCATCTGGGCCTGCATGGCCCTAGTGACTCTGGTCCTCACCCAGGCGTCTTTGGGACCTGGATACTCTATTCCACACCTGCGCCTCACTTTGACCAGGGACCTCTGGTCCCATTCTGGGCCTCAAACTAAACTGGTTACTCTGGTTCCCCTCTGGGCCTCACCCTTACCTGGTGACTCTGGTCACCCCTTGGGCTTCACTTGGGCCTGGTGAATCTGGTCCTTAGCTGGTCCGCATCTGGATCTGGTGACTGTTGGCCACCTGGGCCTCACCTGGACTTGGTGAACCGTGTTGTCACCTGCGCCTCACCTGGACCTCCTGACTGTGGTCCCAACTGGACCTCACCTGGATCTGTTCGCTCTGGTTCCCATATGGGGCTCTCCTGGACCTGGTTCCTGTGGTCTCCATCTAGCCTCACCTGGAACACAATGACTCTAATCCATATATGGTCCTCTCCTGGACCTGTTCACTCTGGTCCTTTCCTGGCCATCATTGGGACCTGGATACTCTCTATATACCTGGGCCTCACCTGGACCTGGTGAGTGTGCTCCCACCTGGGCCTCACCTGGACGAGGTGACTGGTTCCCACAGGGACCTCACCTGGACCTGGTGACTCAGGTCCTCATATGGGCATCATGGGACCTGGTTTCTCAGGTCCACATTGGGGCCTCACCTGGACCTAGTGGTTCTCGTCCCCCTCTGGGCCTCACCCTGACGTGCTGACTCTGGTCCCCACATGGATATCACCAGAACCGGGTGACTATGGTCCCCCTCTGGGACTCCCCCAGAGTTGGGGACACTGGTCCTCAAATGGGCCTCAAAAGGACCTGGTGAATCTACTCTTCACTTAGGCCTCGTCCGTACCTTGTGACTCCTTTCCCAACTGGCATCAATGGGACATGGTTACTCTGTTCCCCACCTAGGTTTCAACTGGAAATGATAACTTTGCTCAACACTTTGGCCTCAACTGGTCCTGATGAATCTGGTCCCCCGACCTAGGCCTCAATCTGGAACTGGTGACTGTGGTCCTCATCTGGGTCTCACCTGGACCTGGTGACTCTCGTTCCCACATGAACCACACCTGGACTTGGTGACTATGGTGTTCTTGTAGACTCACATTTACCTGGTGACTCCGGTCCCCACTAGGGCCTCACCTGGATCTGATGACTCTGGCCTGCAAGTTGGCGTCACCTGGACTTGGTGAGTGGGGTTGCCACCTGGGTCTCACACATATCTGGTGACCCACGTCCCCACGTGGGCCTCTTGGACCTGGTGAATCTTGTCCTTACCTGGTACTCTTCCAGACCCAGGGACTCTGGTCACCACCTTGGCCTCCCTTGGGCCTGGTGAATCTGTCCCATCTGGGCCTCACCCAGTCCTGGTGACTTTGATCCCCACTTGGAACTGATTGCTGTGGACTCTTTTTGCCTCACCTGGAACTGGTGACTCTGATCCTATCTGCGCGTCACCCAGATCTGGTGACTCTGGAACTCACCTGGGCATCATTGATACCTGATTACTCTGTTCCACACCTGAGCCTCACCTGGACATGATGACTCTGGAACCTCTCTGGGCCTCACCCTGACCTGGTGACTCTGGTCCCCATCTTGATGTCACCTGGACCAGGTGATTCTGGTACCCCTCTAGGCCTCAACCAGATCTGGTGACTCTGGTCCTCAAATGGGCCTCACTTGGACCTAGTGAATATACACGATCTGGGCCTCATATGGACCTGGTGACTCTGGTCCCTACCTGGGCTTCATCGGGACATGGTTCCTCTGCATGGCCTGCAGGTTGGCCTCACCTGGACGTGGTAACTCTGATCCCTACTTGGGCTTCATTGGGACACGGTTCCTCTGCATGGCCTGCAGGTTGGCCTCACCTGGACCTGGTGATTGGGGTTGCCACCAGGGCCTCACCCATATCTGGTGACACAGGTCCCCCCGTGGGCCTCACTTGGACCTGGTGAATCTGGTCCTTACCTGGTCCTCACCCAGAACTGGTAACTCTGGTCACCACCTGGGAATCACCTGGACCGGGTGAATCTGGTCCCCATCTGGGCCTCACCCAGTCCTGGTGACTTTGTTCCCCACCTGGACCTGATTGCTGTGGACTCCTTCTTGGCCTCACCTGGACCTGGTGACTCTGATCCTATCTGCGGGTCACTCAGACCTGGTGACTCTGGTCCTCACCTAGGCATCATTGGTACCTGGTGACTCTGTTCTACACCTGAGCCTCACCTGGACATGATGACTCTGGAACCTCTCTGGGCCTCACCCTTCCCTGGTGACTCTGGTCCCCATCTGGATGTCACCTGGACCAGGTGATTCTGGTACCCCTCTAGGCCTCAACAACATCTGGTGACTCAGGTCCTCAACTGGGCCTCACCTGGACCTAGTGAATATGCTTCATGTGGGCCTCATTTGGACCTGGTGACTCTGGTCCCTACCTGGGCATCATAGGGATATGGTTCCACTGCATGGCCTGCAGGTTGGCCTCACCTGGACCTGGTAACTCTGGTCCCTACCTGGGCATCATCGGGACATGGTTCCACTGCATGGCCTGCAGGTTGGCCTCACGTGGACCTGGTAACTCTGGTCCCTACCTGGGCATCATCGGGACACGGTTCCTCTCCATCGCCTGCAGGTTGGCCTCACCTGGACCTGGTGAGTGGGGTTGCCAATTCTGCCTCACCCATACATGGTGACACAGGTCCCCACGTGGGCCTCAGTTGGACCTGGTGAATCTGGTCCTTACCTGGTCCTTCCCCGGAACTGGTAACTCTGGTCACCACCTGGGAATCACCTGGGCCTGGTGAATCTGGTCCCCATCTGGGCCTCACCCAGTCCTGGTGACTTTGTTCCCCACATGGACCTGATTCCTGTGGACGCCTTCTTGGACTCACCTGGAACTGGTGACTCTGATCCTATCTGTGCATCACCCAGACCTGGTGAATCTGGTCCTCAACTGGGCATCATTTGTACCTGGTGACTCTTTCCACACTTGAGCCTCACCTGGACATGCTGACTCTGGATCCCCTCTGGGCCTACCCTGACATGGTGACTCTGGTCCCCGTCTGGATGTCACCTAGACCAGGTGAATCTGGAAACCCTCTAGGCCTCAACTTGTCCTGGTGACTCTGGGCCTCAACTGGGCCTCACCGGGACCTAGTGAACATGCTCCCACCTGCGCCTCATCTGGACCTGGTGACTCTGGTTCTACCTGGGCATCACCGGGACATGGTTACTCTATTCCCCACTGGGACAGACCTGATCCTGGTAACTCTGGTCCTGACGTTGGCATCTTCTGTACCAGGTGACTCTGGCTCAAACCTGGGTCTCACCAGTAACTAGTGACTCTGATCCAAAGCATGGCCTCACCTGACCTGGTGACTGTGGTTCTCATCGGACCTCACCTGGACCTCAGGTCTCTGGTCCCACCTGGGCCTCACCAGGACCTGGTGTCTCTGGTACCCACCTGGGTAGCATCAGGATATGGTTACACTGTTCACTAACAGTGACCCAGCCGGACCTATTAACTCTGGTCTTCACCTGGGCCACAACTGGACATGGTGACACTGGTTCCCACATGGGTCTCACCTGGACATTGTGAGTCGGATCCCCACCTGGTCCTCACTGGTAACTGGTGATTCTCGTTCCCAAATGTACATCATGTGGTCCTGGTGGCTGCAGTGTTTCTAGATTCTCATGTACCTCGTGACTCTGGTCCCCACCAGGGCCTCACCGGGACCTGGTTAGTTTGGTTGCCACCTGCACCTCACCTGCACCTGATGATTCTGGTCTGCACGTGAGACTACCCTGGATATGGTGATGTGGTCCCCACCTCGGCTTCACTGCTTTGGGGACTCAGGTCCCCATCTGGGCCTCACCTGGCCCTGTTGACCATGGTCCTCAACCTGGCAAACCTGCGACCCGGTGACTGTGTTCCACAACTGGACCTGAACTGGACCAGGTGACTCTGGTCCCACTCAGGGTATCACCGTGCCCTAGTGACTGTGAACCCCACTTTGGCCTGACTTGGACCTGCTGACCCTGGTTACCACCTGCTCCTGACCTCGAAGTGTTGACTCTGGTTCTTTCAATGGCCTCCCGTGTACCTGGTGATCCTGGCCCCCACGTGGGCCTCACCTGGACGTGGTGACTCTTGTCACCCCCGGGGACTTCCTGGACCTGCATACTGTGTTCCACACCTGGGCCTCAAGTAGACCTGTTGACCATGGTCCCCAAGCCGGCCTCACATGGACCTGTTGCCTCTGATCCCCACCGGGGCTTCACGTATACCTGGCAACTCTGGTCCTCACCTTCGCCACATCTGGACCTAGTGACTCTGGTCCCCACCTGGGCTTCCCCTGGATCTGGTGACTCTGGTCCTCACCTGGACTTCACCTGGATCTGGTGACTCTGGTCCCCACCTGTACCTCTCCCCGACCTGGTGACTCTCTTTCCAACATGGACCTCACCTGGATCTGGTAACTCTGGTCCTCAGTTTGGCCTCAACTGGACCTGGTGTCTCTCGTCCCCACTTTGACCTAACTCAGAACTGCTGAATCATGCCCTATCTAGACCGCACCCAGACCTGGAGACTCTTGTCCCCAGCTATGCCTCAATTCGACCTGATGAATCTGGTCCTCACGTGGGCCTCACATGGTCCTGGGACTCAGCTGCATAGAGTGGCTCTGGTTCCCCAAGGGGCTCACCTGATACTGCTGACTGTGGTCTTATTCTATGCCTCACCAGGACCTAGTGATTCTGTTCCCAATCTGGGCCTCCATGGCCCTAGTGACTCTGGTCCTCACCCATGCATCATTTGGACCTTGATACTCTATTCCACATCTGGGCCTCACTCTGACCAGGGACCTTGGTCCCATTCTGGGCCTCAAACTAAACTGGTTTCTCTGGTTCCCCCTCTGGACCTCACCCTTACCTGGTGACACTGGTCACCCCTTGGGCTTCATTGGGCTTGGTGAATCTGGTCCTTAGATTGTCCTCACTTGGATCTGGTGACTGGTCGCCACCTATGCCTCACCTGGACTCGGTGAATCATGTTTCCACCTGCGCTTCAGCTGGACCTTGTGACTGTGGTCCCACCTGGTTCTCACCTGGATCTGGTGGCTCTGGTTCCCATATGGGGCTCTCCTGGACCTGGTTTCTGTGGTCTACATTGGCCTCACTTGGAACACAATGACTCTGATCCATATTTGGGCCTCTCCTGGACCTGTTGACTCTGGTCCTTACCTGGGAATCATTGGGACCTGGATATACCTGGGCCTCACCTGGAACTGGTGACTGTGGTCCCACCTGGGCCTCACCTGGACGAGGTGACTGGTTCCCACAGGGACCTCATCTGGACCTGGTGACTCAGGTCCTCATATGGCCATCATGGAACCTGGTTTCTCAGTTCCACATCGGGGCCTCACCTGAACCTAGTGATTCTCGTCCCCCTCTGGGCCTCACCCTGACGTGCTGACTCTGGTCCCCACCTAGATATCACCAGAACCGGGTGACTCTGGTCCCCCTCTGGGACTCACCCGGAGCTTGAGACACTGGTCCTCTGCTGAGCCTCCACAGGACCTGGTGTTTCTACTCCTCACTTAGGCCTCGTCTGCACCTTGTGAGTCTTTTCCCACCTGGCACCAATGGGACATGGTAACTCTGTTCCCCACCTGGGCCTCACCTGGACATGAGAACTTTGCTCCACACTTTGGCCTCAACTGGTCCTGATGACCCTTTCCCCCCCACCTAGGCCTCAATCCTGACCTGGTGACTGTGGTCCCCAGCTGGGTCTCACCTGGACCTGGTGACTCTCGTTCCCACATGAACCACAACTGGATCTGGTGACTGTGGTGTTCCTGTAGACTCACATTTACCTGGTGACTCCGGTCCCCACTAGGGCCTCACTTGGATCCGGTAAATCTGGCCGGCAGGCTTGCCTCACCTGGACCTGGTGAGTGGGGTTGCCACCTGGTCCTCACCCATACCTGGTGACTCAGGTCCCCACGTGGGCCTCTTGGACCTGGTGAATGTGGTCCTTACCTGGTCCTCTCCCAGAACCGGGGATCTGGTCACCACCTTGGCTTCACCTGGACCGGGTGAATCTGGGCCTCACCCAGTTCTGGTGACTTTGTTCTCCACCTGGACCTGATTGCTGTGGACTCTTTCTTGGCCTCACCTGGAACTGGTGACTCTGATCCTATCTGCGCGTCACCCAGATCTGGTGACTCTGGTCCTCACCTGGGCATCATTGGTACCTGGTGAGTCTGTTCCACACCTGAATCTCACCTGGACATGGTGACTCTTGAACCTCTCTGTGCCTCACCTTGACCTGGTGACTCTGGTCCCCGTCGAGATGTCACCTGGTCCAGGGGATTCTGGTACCCCTCTAGGTCTCAACCAGTTCTGGTGACTCTGGTCCTCAACTGGGCCTCACCTGGACCTAGTGAATCTGATTTATCTGGGCCTCATTTGGACCTGATGACTCCGGTCCCTACCTGGGCATCATCGGGACATGTTTCCACTGCATGGCCTGCAGGTTGGCATCACCTGGACCTGGTGAGTGGGTTTGCCGCCTGGCCCTCACCCATACCTGGTGACACAGGTCCCACTTGGGCATCACTTGGACCTGGTGAATCCGGTCCTTATCTGTTCCTCACCCGGAACTGGTAACTCTGGTCATCACCTGGGAATCACCTGGACCTGGTGAATCTGGTCCCCATCTGGGCCTCACCCAGTCCTGGTGACTTTGTTCCCCACCTGGACCTGATTGCTGTGGACTCTTTCTTGGCCTCACCTGGAACTGGTGACTCTTATCCTCTCTGCGCGTGACTCAGGCCTGGTGACTCTGGTCCTCACCTGGGCATCATTGGTACCTGGTGACTCTGTTCCACACCTGAGCCTCACCTGGACATGATGACTCTGGAACCACTCTGGGCCTCACCCTGACCTGGTGACTCTGGTCCCCATCTGGATGTCACCTGGACCAGGGGATTCTGGTACCCGTCTAGGCCTCAACCAGATCTGGTTTCTCTTGTCCTCAACTGGGCCTCGGTTGGTCCTAGTGAATATGCTCCATCTTGGCCTCATTTGGACCTGGTTACTCTGGTCCCTACCAGGGCATCATGGGGACCTATTTCTACTGCATGGCCTGCAGGTTGGCCTCACCTGGACCTGGTAACTCTGGTCCCTACCTTGGCATTATCGGGACCCGGTTGCTTTGCATGGCCTGCAGGTAGGCCTCACCTGGAACTGGTGAGTGGGGTTGCCTCTTGGGCCTCACACATACCTGGTGACACAGGCCCCTACGTGGACCTCACTTGGACCTGGTGTATCTGGTAATTCTGCTCACCACCTGGGGATCACCTGGACCTGGTGAATCTGGTAACTCTGGTCACCACCTGGGAATCACCTGGACCTGGTGAATCTGTGTCCCCATCTGGGCCTCACCCAGTCCTGGTGACTTTTTTCCCCACCTGGCCCTGATTGCTGTGGACTCCTTCTTAGCCTCACCTGGAACTGTTGACTTTGATCCTAACTCGGCCTCACCCAGATCTGTTGACTCTGGTCCTCACCTGTGGATCATTATGACCTGGATACTCTGTTCCACACCTGAGACTCACCTGGACATGATGACTCTGGATCCCCTCTGGTCCTCTCCCTGACATGGTGACTCTGGTCCCCATCTGGACGGCACCTAGACCAGGTGAATCTGGTACCCCTCTAGGCCTCAACTAGACCTGGTGACTCTGGTCCTCTACTGGGCCTCAACGGGACGTAGTGAATATGCTCCCCAACTTCGCCTCATCCGGACATGGTGACTCTGGCTCCACCTGGGCCTCACCTGTAACTGGTGACTCAGATCCAAAGCATGGCCTCTCCTGACCTTGTGACTGTGGTTCCCATCGGGACCTCACCTGGACCTCATGTTTCTGGTACCACCTGGGCCTCACCAGGACCTGGTGTCTCTGGTACCCACCTGGGTAGCATCAGGATATGGTTACACTGTTCACTAACAGTGACCCAGCCGGACCTATTAACTCTGGTCTTCACCTGGGCCACACCTGGACATGGTGACACTCGTTCCCACCTGGGTCTCACCTGGACATGGTGAGTCAGATACCCACCTGGTCCTAACCTATAACTGTTGATTCTCATTCCCACATGGACATCATGTGGACCTGGTGGCTGCGGTGTTTCTAGTTTTTCATGTACCTTGTGACACTGGTCCCCACCAGGGCCTCACCGGGACCTGGTGGGTGTGGTTGCCACCTGCACCTCACCTGGACCTGGTGATTCTGGTCTGCACCTGAGACTACCCTGGATCTGGTGACTGTGGTCCCCACCTGGGCTTCACCTGGATTTGGGGACTCTCGTCCCCATGTGAGGCTCACCAGGCCCTGTTGACCATGGTGTTCAACTGGGCAAAATTGGGACGCGGTGACTGTGTTCCACAACTGGAGTTCACCTGGACCACGTGACTCTGGTGCCCCTCTGGGTCTCACCATTCCCTAGTGACTGTGAACCCCACTTTCCCCTGACTTAGACCTGCTGACCCTGGTTGAAACCTGCGCCTGAACTCGAACTGTTGACTCTGGTTCTTTCAAGGGCCTCCCCTGTACCTGGTGATCCTGGTCCGAACCTGGCCTCACCTGGACGTGGTGACTCTTGTCACCATGGGGACTCACCTGGACCTGCTTACTGTGTTCCACACCTGGGCCTCAAGTAGACCTGTTGACCATGGTCCCCAAGCCGGCCTCACATGGACCTGTTGCCTCTGATCCCCACCGGGGCCTCACGTGTACCTTGTAACTCTGGTCCTCACCTGGGCCTCATCTGGACCTAGAGACTCTGGTCCCCACCTGGGCTTCACCTGGATCTGGAGACTCTGGTCCCCATCTGGACTTCACCTGGATCTGGTGACTCTGGTCCCAATCTGGACCTCTCCTGGACTTGGTGTCTCTCTTGCCCACTTTGACCTAACTCAGAACTGCTGAATCTTGCCCCACCTATTACGCACGCAGACCTAGTGACTCTTGTCCCTAGCTATTCCTCAATTCGACCTGATGAATCTGGTCCTCACTTGGACCTCACATTTACCTGGGACTCAGCTGGAAAGAGTGGCTCTGGTTCCCACTAGGGGCTCACCTGATACTGCTGAATGTGGTCTTATTCTATGCCTCACCAGAAACTAGTGATTCTGTTCCCCATCTGGGCCTGCATGGCCTTAGTGACTCTGGTCCTCACTCAGGCATCATTGGGACCTGGATACTCTATTCCACACCTGGGCCTCACTTTTACCAGGAACCGCTGGTCCCATTCTGGGCCTCAAACTAAACTGGTTACTCTGGTTCCCCCTCTTAACCTCACCCTTACCTGGTGACTCTGGTCACCCCTTTGGCCTCCCCTGGGCCTGGTGACTCTGGCCTGCAGGTTGGCCTCACCTGGACTTGATTAGTGGGATGCCACCTGGGCCTCACCCATACCTGGTGACTCAGGTCCCCACATGGGCCTCTTGGACCTGGTGAATCTGGCCCTTACCTGGACTTCTCCCAGACCCGGGGAATCTGGTCACAACATGGGCCTCACCAGGACCTGGTGAATCTGGTCCCCATCTGGGCCTAACCCAGTCCTGGTGACTATGTTCCCCAACTGGACCTGATTGCTCTGGACTCTTTCTTGCCCTCACCTTGAACTGGTGACTCTGATCCGATCTGTGCGTCACCCAGACCTGGTGACTCACGTCCTCACCTGGGCATCATTGGTACCTGGTTACTCTGTTCCACACCTGAGCCTCACCTGGACATGATGTCTCTGGGACCTCTCTGGGCCTCACCCTGACCTGGTGATCTGGTCCCCATCTGGATGTCACCTGGACCAGGTGATTCTGGAACCCCTCTAGGCCTCAACTAGATCTGGTGACTCTTGTCCTCAAGTGGGCCTCACCTGGACCTAGTGAATATGCTCCATCTGTGCCTCATTTGGACCTGGTGACTCTGGTCACTCACTGGGCATCATCTGGAAATGGTTCCACTGCATGGCCTGCTGGTTTGCCTCACCTGGACCTGGTAACTCTGGTCCCTACCTGGGCATCATCGGGACATCTTGACCTGGTGAGTGGGGTTCCCACCTGGATCTTACCCATGCCTGGTGACACAGGTCCCCACGTGGGCCTCACTTGGACCTGGTGAATGTGGTCCTTACCTAGTCCTCACCCGGAACTGGTAAATCTGGTCACCACCTGGGCATCACCTAGTCCTGGTGACTTTGTTCCCCACCTGACCTGATTGCTGTGGACACCTTCTTGGCATTACCTGGAAGTGGTAACTCTGATCCCAACTGGGCCTCTCTCAGATCTGGTGACTCTGGTCCTCACCTGGGCCTCATCTGGACCTAGTGACTCTCGACCCCACCTGGGCTTCAACTGGATCTGGTGACTCTGGTCCCCACCTGGATTTCACCTGGACCTGGTGACTCTGGTCCATACCTGAACCTCTCCTGGACCTGGTGACTCACTTTCCAACATGGACCTCAACTGGATATGGTGACTCTGGTCCTCAGTTTGGCCTCACCTGGACCTGGTGTCTCTCGTCCCCACTTTGACCTAACTCAGAACTGCTGATCTTGCTCCACCTAGGTCGCACACAGACATGGTGACTCTTGTCCCCAGCTATGCCTCAATTCGACCTGATGAATCTGGTCCTCACGTGGGCCTCCATGGACCTGGGACTCAGCTGGATAGAGTGGCTCTGGTTCCCACAAGGGGCTCACCTGATATTGGTGACTTATTCACCAGTGGTCTTATTCTATGCCTCAACAGGACCTATTGCTTCTCTTCCCCATCTGGGCCGGCATGGCCCTAGTAACTCTGGTCCTCACCCAGGCATCATTGGGACCTGGATACTCTATTCCACACCTAGGCCTCACTTTGACCAGGGACCTCTGGTCCCATTCTGGGCCTCAAACGAAACTGGTTACTCTGGTTCCCACTCTGGGCCTCACCCTTACCTGGTGACTCTCGTAACCCCTTGGGCTTCACTTGGGCCCGGTGCATATGGTCGTTAGCTGGTCCGCACCTGGATCTGGTGACGGGTCGCCACCTGGGCCTCACCTGGACTTGGTGAATCCTGTTGACACCTGAGACTCAACTGGACCTTGTGACTGTGGTCCAACCTGGACCTCCCCTAGATATGGTGGGTCTGGTTCCCATATGGGGCTCTCCTGGACCTGGTTCCTGTGGCCTCCATCTGGCCTCACCTGGAACACAATGACTCTAATCCATATTTGGGCATCTTCTGGACCTGTAGACTCAGGTCCTTACCTGGGTATCATTGGGACCAAGAACTCTCTTATATACCTGGGCCTCACGTGGACCTGGTGATTGTGGACCCACCTGGGCGTCACCTGGACGAGGTGACTGGTTCCCACAGGGACCTCACCTGGACCTGGTGACTCAGGTCCTCATATGGGCATCATGGGACCTGGTTTCTCAGTTCCATAACGGGGCCTCACCTGGACCTAGTGATTCTCGGCCCCTCTGTGCCTCACCCTGACGTGGTGACTCTGGTCCCCACGTGGACATCACCAGAACCGGGTGACTCTGGGCCCCCTCTGGGACGCAACTGGACCTGGGGACACTGGTCCTCAACTGAGGCTCAACAGGACCTGGTGAATCTACTCCTCACTTAGACCTCGTCTGAACCTTGTGACTCTTTTCCCACCTGGCATCAATTGGACATGTTTACTCTGTTCCCCACTTGGGCGTCACCTGGACATGATAACTTTGCTGCACACTTTGGCCTCAATTGGTCCTGATGACTTTCGTACCCCAACCTAGGCCTCAATCTGGACCTGGTGACTGTCGTCCCCAACTGGGTGTCAGCTGGACCTGGTGACTCCAGTTCCCACATGAACCACACCTGGACCTGGTGACTGTGGTGTTCTTGTAGACTCATTTTTACCTTGTGATTCCCGTCCCCACTAGGGCCTCAACTGGATATGGTGACTCTGGCCTGCAGGCTGGCCTCACCTGGACCTGGTGAGTGGGGTTGCCACCTGGGCCTCACCCATACCTGGTGACCCAGGTCCACACGTGGGCCTCTTGGACCTGGTGAATCTGGTCCTTACCTGGTCCTCTCCCAGAACAGGGAACTCTGGTGACCACCTGGGCCTCACCTGGACCTGGTAAATCTGGTCCCCATCTGGGCCTCACGCAGTCCTGGTGACTTTGTTCCCCACCTGGACCTGATTGCTGTGGACCATTTCTTGGCCTCACCTGGACCTAGTGACTCTGATTCTATCTGCGAGTCACACAGATCTGGTGACTCTGGTCCTCACCTGGGCATCATTGGTACCTGGTGACTCTGTTCCACACCTGAGCCTCTCCTGAACATGATGACTCTTGAACCTCTCTGGGCCTCACTCTGACCTGGTGACTCTGGTCCCCATCTGGATGTCACCTGGACCAGGTGATTCTGGTATCCCTCTAGGGCTCAACCAGATCTGGTGATTCTGGTCCTCAACTGGGCCTCACCTGGACCTAGTGAATATGCTCCATCTGGGCCTCATTTGGACCTGGTGTCTCTGGTCCCTACATGGGCATCATAGGGACCCGTTTCCTCAGCAGGTCCCAAAGGTGGTCCTCACCTGGACCAGGTAAGTCTGGTCCCTACGGGGGCATCATTGGGACATGGTTCCTCTGCATGGCCTGCACGTTGCCTCACCTGGACCTGGTGATTGGGATTTCCACCTGGGCCTCACCCATACCTGGAGACACAAGTCCCCACGTGGGCCGCACTTGGACCTGGTGAATCTGGTCCTTACCTGGTGCTCACCTGGAACTGGTAACTCTGGTCACCACCTGGGAATCACCTGGACCTGGTGAATCTGGTCCCCATCTGGGCCTCGCCCAGTCTTGGTGACTTTGTTCCCAACCTGGACCTGATTGCTGTGGACTCCTTCTTGGCCTCACCTGGAACTGGTGACTCTGATCCTAACTGGACCTCACCCAGATCTGCTGACTCTGGTACTCACCTGTGGATTTTATGACCTGGATACTCTGTTCCACACCTGAGCCTCACCTGGACTTGATGACTCTGGATCCCCTCTGGGCCTCAGCCTGACATGGTGACTCTGGTCCCCATCTGGATGTCACCTAGACCAGGTGAATCTGGTACCCCTCTATGCCTCAACTAGACCTGGTGACTCTGGTCCTCTACTGGGCCTCAACGGGTCGTAGTGAATATGCTCCCCACCTTTGCCTCATCTGGACCTGGTGACTCTGGCTCCACCTGGGCCTCACCTGTAACTGGTGACTCTGATCCTAAGCATGGCCTCACCTGACCTGGTGACTGTGGTTCCCATAGGGACCTCACCTGGACCTCATGTCTCTGTTCCACCTGGGCCTCACCAGGAACTTTTCTCTCTGGTTACCACCTGGGTAGCATCAGGATATGGTTACACTGTTCACTATCAGTGACCCAGCCGGACCTATTAACTCTGGTCTTCACTGGGCCACACCTAGACATGGTGACAGTCGTTCCCACCTGGGTCTCACCTGGACATGGTGAGTCGGATCCCCACCTGGTCCTCACCTGTAACTGGTGATTCTCGTTCCCACATGGACATCATGTGGACCTGGTGGCTGCAGTGTTTCTAGCTTCTCATGTACCTCGTGACTCTGGTCCCCACCAGGGCCTCACCGGGACCTGGTGAGTGTAGTTGCCACCTGCACCTCACCTGGACCTGGTGATTCTGGTCTGCACCTGAGACTACCCTGGATCTGGTGACTGTGGTCTCCATCTGGGCTTCTCCTGGATTTGGGGACTCCGGTCCACATCTGGGCCACACCTGGCCCTGTTGACCATGGTCCTCAACTGTGCAAAATTGGGACCCGGTGACTTTAGACCTCACCTGGACCATATGACTCTGGTCCGCCTCCGGGTCTAACCTTGGACCTCACCTGGACCATATGACTCTGGTCCGCCTCGGGGTCTAACCGTGCCCTAATGACTCTGAAACCCACTTTGTCCTGACTTGGACCTGCTGACCTTGGTTGCCACCTGTGCCTGACCTCGAACTGTTGACTCTGGTTCATTCAAGGGCCTCCCCTGTACCTGGTGATCCTGGTCCCCACCTGCGCCTCATCTGGACCTGGTGACTCTGGTTTTACCAGGGCATCATCAGGAAATGGTTACTCTATTCACCCCTGGGACTGAACTGATCCTGGTAACTCATGTTCTGACTTTGGCCTCTTCTGTACCAGGTGACTCTGGCTCCTCCTGGACCTCACCTGTAACTGGTTACTCTGATCCTAAGCATGGCTTCACCTGACCTGGTGACTGTGGTTCCCATCGGGATCTCACCTGGACCTCATGTCTCTGGTTCCACCTGGGCCTCACCAGTACCTGGTGTATCTGGTACCCACCGGGGTAGCATCAGTATATGGTTACACTGTTCACTAACAGTGACCCAGCTGGACCTATTAAGTCTGGTCTTCACCTGGGCCACACCTGGACATGGTGACACTGGTTCCCACCTGGGTCTCACCTGGACATGGTGAGTCGGATCCCCACTAGGTCCTCACGTGTAACTGGAGATTCTCGTTCCCACGTGGACATCACGTGGAACTGGTGGCTGCATTGTTTCTAGCTTCTCATGTACCTCGTGACTCTGGTCCGCACCAGGGCCTCACCGGGATCTGGTGAGTGTGGTTGCCACCTGCAACTCACCTGGACCTGGTGAATCTGGTCTGCACATGAGACTATCCTGGATCTGTTGACTGTGGTCCCCACCTGGTCTTCACCTGGATTTGGGGACTCCAATCCGCATATGGGCCTCACCTGGTCCTGTTGACCATGGTCCTCAACTGGACAAAATTCGGACCCGGTGACTGTGTTCCACAACTGGACCTCACCTGGACAAGGTGACTCTGGTCCCCCTCTGGGTCTCACCGTGCCCTAGTGACTGTGAACCCCACTTTGGCCTGACTTGGACCTGCTGACACTTGTTGCCACCTGCGCCTGACCTCGAACTGTTGACTCTGGTTCTTTCAATGGCCTCCCCTGGACCTGGTGATCCAGGTCCCCACCTGGGCCTCACCTGGACGTGGTGACACTTGTCACCACCGGGGACTCACCTGGACCTGCTTACTGTGTTCCACACCTGGGCCTCAAGTGGACCTGTTGACCATGGTCCCCAGGCCGGCCTCACATGGACCTGTTGCCACTGCTCCCCACCGGGGCCTCCCTTGTACCTGGTATCTCTGGTCCCAACCTTGACCTCATCTGGACCTAGTGACTCTGGTCCCCACCTGGGCTTCACCTGGATCTGGTGACTCTGGTCCCCACCTGGACCTTTCCTGTAACTGGTGACTCTCTTTGAACATGGACCTCACCTGGATTTGGTGACTCTGGTCCCTCCTGGACCTCACCTGCATCTGGTGACTCTAGCCTGCTGGTTGGCCTCAACTGGACCTGGGGAGTGGGGTTGCCACCTGGGCTTCACACATAGCTGGTGACTCAGGTCCCCAGGTGGGCCTCATTTGGACCTGTTGAATCTGGTCCTTAGCTGGTCCTCTCCCAGCCCCGAGGACTCTGGTCACCACTTGGGAATAACCTGGACCTGGTGAATCTGGTCCAAATCTGGGCCCCACCAAGTCCTGGTGACTTTCTTCACCACCTGGACCTGATTTAGTAGACGCCTTCTTGGCGTCACCTGGAACTGGTGACTCTGATCCTATCTGCGTGTCACCCAGATCTGGTGACTCTGGTCCTCACCTGGGCATCATTGGTACCTGGAGATTCTGTTCCACACCTGAGCCTCACCTGGACTCGATGACTCTGGAACCACTCTGGGCCTCACCCTGACCTGGTGACTCTGGTCCCCATCTGGATATCACCTCGATCAGGTGATTCTGGTACCCTTCTAAGCCGAACCAGATATGGTGAAACTGGTCCTCAACTGGGCCTCACCTGGACCAGGTGACTCTGGTCCCCCTCTGGGTCTCACCGTGCCCTAGTGACTGTGAACCCCACTTTGGCCTGACTTGGACCTCCTGACCCTGGTTGCCACCTGCGCCTGACCTCGAACTGTTGACTCTGGTTCTTTCAAGGGCCTCCCCGGGACCTGATGATCCTGGTCCCCACCTGGGCCTCACCTGGACGTGGTCACTCTTGTCACCACTGGGGACTCACCTGCACCTGCTTACTGTGTTCCACACCTGGGCCTCAAGTAGATCTGTTGACCATGGTCCCCAAGCCGGCCTCACATGGACCTGTGGCCTCTGATCCCCACCGGGGCCTCACGTGTACCTGATAACTCTGGTCCTCACCTGGGCCTCATCTGGACCTAGTGACTCTGATCCCCACCTGGGCTTCACCTGGATCTGGTGACTCTCGTCCCACCTGGACCTCTCCTGGACCTGGTGACTCTCTTTCCAACATGGACCTCAACTGGATATGGTGACTCTGGTCCTCAGTTTGGCCTCACCTGGACCTGGTGTCTCTCGTCCCCACTTTGACCTAACTCAGAACTGCTGAATCTTGCCCCACCTAGGCCGCACCCAGTCCTGGTGACTCTTATCCCCAGCTATGCTTCATTTCGACCTGATGAATAAGTTACTCACGTGGGCCTCCCATGGACCTGGGACTCAGCTGGATAGAGTGACTCTGGTTCCCACAAGGGGCTCACCGGATACTGCTGACTGTGGTCTTATTCTATGCCGAACCAGGACCTAGTGATTCTGTTCCCCATTAGGGCCTGCATGGGCCTAGTGACTCTGGTCCTCACTCAGCCATCATTGGGACCTGGATACTCTATTCAACACCTGGGCCTCACTTTGACCAGGCACCTCTGGTCCCATTCTGGGCCTCAAACTAAACTGGTTACTCTGGTTACCACTCTGGGTCTCACCCTTACCTGGTGACTCTGGTCACCCCTTGGGCTTCACTTGGGCCTGGTGAATCTGGTCCTTAGATGGTCCGCACCTGGATCTGGTGACTGTTGGCCACCTGGGCCTCATCTGTAGTTGGTGAATCCTGTTGCCACCTGCGCCTCACCTGGACCTTGTGACTGTGGTCCCACCTGGACCTCACCTGGATCTGGTGGCTCTGGTTCCCATATGGGGCTCTCTTGGACCTGGTTCCTGTGGTCTCCATCTGGCCTCACCTGGAACACAATGACTCTGTTTCATATTTGGGTCTCTCCTGGACCTGTTGACTCTGGTACTTACATGGGCATCATTGGGACCTGGGTACACTCTTATATACCTGGGCCTCTCCTGGACCTGGTGACTGTGGTCCTACCTGGGCCTCACCTGGACGAGGTGACTGGTTCCCACAGGGACCTCACCTGGACCTGGTGACTCAGATCCTCATATGGGCATTATGGGAACTTTTTTCTCAGTTCCACATCGGGGCCTTCCCTGGACCTAGTGATTCTCGTCCCACTCTGGGCCTCACTCTGACGTGGTGACTATGGTCCCCACCTGCATATCACCAGAACCGGGTAACTCTGGTCCCCCTCTGGGACTCACCCGGAGCTGGGGGCACTGGCACTCAACTGGGCCTCAACAGGAGCTGGTGAATCTACTCCTCACTTAGGCCTCTTCTAGACCTTCTGACTCTTTTCCCACCTGGCATCAATTGGACATGGTTACTCTGTTCCCCACCTGGGCCTCACCTGGACATGATAACTTTGCTCCACACTTTGGCCTCAACTGATCCTGATGATTCTGGTCCCCCCATCTAGACCTCAATCTGGACCTGGTGACTGTGGTCCCCACCTGGTTCTCACCTGGACCTGTGACTCTCGTTCCCACATGAAACACACCTGGACCTGATGACTGTGGTGTTCTTGTAGTCTCACATTTACCTGGTGTCTCCGGTCCCCACTAGGGCCTTACCTGGATCTGGTGACTCTGATCCTATCTGCGCGTCACTCAGACCTGGTGACTCTGGTCCTAACCTGGGCATCATTGGTACCTGGTGACTCTGTTCGAATCTGAGCCTCACCTTGACATGATGACTCTGGAACCTGGCTGGGACTCACCCTGACCTGGTGACTCTGATCACCATCTGGATGTCACTGGACCAGGTGATTCTGGTACCCCTCTAGGCCTCAACCAGTTCTGGTGCCTCTGGTCCTCAACTGGGCCTCACCTGAACCTAGTGAATATGCTCCATCTGGGCCTAATTTGGACCTGGTGACTCTGGTACCTACCTGGGCATCATCGGGACATGGTTCCACCGCATGGCCATGCAGGTTGGCCTCACATGAACCTGGTAACTCTGTTCCCAACCTGGGCATCATCGGGACATGGTTCCTCAGCATGGCCTGCAGGTTGGCCTCACCTTGAACTTGTGAGTGGGTTTGCCACCTGGGCCTCACACATAGCTGGTGACTCAGTTCCCCACGTGGGCCTCACATGGACCTGGTGAATCTGGTCCTTACCTGGTCCTGTCCCAGACCCGGGGACTCTGGTCACCACCTGGGCCTCACCTGGACCTGGTGAATCTGGTCCCCATCTGTGCCTCACCCGGTCCTGGTGACTTTGTTCCCCACCTGGACCTGATTGCTGTGGACTCTTTCTTGGCCTCACCTGGAACTGGTGACTCTGATCCTATCTGCGCGTCACCCAGATCTGGTGACTCTGGGCCTCACCTGGGCATAATTGGTACCTGGTGACTCTGTTCCACGGCTGAGCCTAACCTGGACATGATGACTCTGGAACCACTCTGGACCTCTCCCTGACCTGATGCCTCTGGTCCCCATCTGGATGTCACCTGTACGAGGTGATTCTGGTACCCCTCTAAGCCTCAACCAGATATGGTGACAGTGGTCCTCAACTGGGCCTCACTGGACCTAGTGAATATGCTCCATCTGGGCCTCATTTGGACCTGGTGACTCTGTTCCCTACCTGGGCATCATCGGGACATGGTTCCACTGCATGGCCTTCATATTGGTCTCACCTGGACCTGGTAACTCTGTTCCCTACCTGGGCATCATCGGGACATGGTTCCACAGCATGGCCTGCAGGTTGGCCTCACCTGGACCTGGTAAGTCTTGTCCCTACGTGGGCATCATCGGTACATGGTTCCACTGCATGGCCTGCACGTTGGCCTCACCTGGACCTGATGAGTGGGATTTACACCTGGGCCTCACCCATACATGGAGGCACAAGTCCCCACGTGGCCCTAACTTGGACCTGGTGAATCTGGTCCTTACCTGGTCTTCACTTGGAACTGGTAACTCTGGTCACCACCTGAGAATCACCTGGACCTGGTGAATCTGGTCCCCATCTGGGCCTCACCTAGTCTTGGTGACTTTGTTCCCAACCAGGACCTGATTGCTGTGGACTCCTTCTTGTCCTCACCTGGAACTGCTGACTCTGATCCTAACTGGACCTCACCCAGACCTGTTGATTCTTGTCCTCACCTGTGGACCAATACGACCTGGATTCTTTGTTCCACACCTGAGCCTCACCTGGACATGATGACTCTGGATCCCCTCTGGGCCTCACCCTGTCCTGGTGACTCTGGTCCCCATCTGGATGTCACCTAGACCAGGTGAATCTGGTACCCCTCTAGGCCTCAACTAGACTGGGGGAATCTGGTTCTCAACTGGGCCTCACCGGGACCTAGTGAATATACTCCCCAACTGCGCCTCATCTGTACTTGGTGACTCGGGTTCTACCTGGGCATTATCGGGATATGGTTACTCTATTCCCCACTGGGACTCTCCTGATCCTGGTAACTCTGGTCCTGACTTTGGCGTCTTCTCTACTTGGTGACTCTGGCTCCACCTGGGCCTCATCTGTAACTGGTGACTCTGATCCTAAGCATGGCCTCACCTGACCTGGTGTCTGTGGTTCCCATCGGGACCTCACCTGGACCTCATGTCTCTGGTCCCACCTGGGCCTCACCAGGACCTGGTGTCTCTGGTACCCACCTGGGTAGCATCAGGATATGGTTACACTCTTCACTAACAGTGACCCAGCCGGACCTATTAACTCTGGTCTTCACCTGGGCCACACCTGGACATGGTGGCACTGGTTCCCTCTTGGGTCTCACGTGGACATGTGATTCAGATCCCTGCCTGATCCTCACCTGTAACTGGTGATTCTCGTTCCCACATGGACATCATGTGGATCTGGTGGCTGCAGTGTTTCTAGCTTCTCATGTACCTCGTGACTCTGGTCCCCACCAGGGCCTCACCGGTACCTGTTGTGTGTGGTTGCCACCTGCACCTCACCTGGACCTGGTGATTCTGGTCTGCGCCTGAGACTACCCTGGATCTGGTGACTGTGGTCCCCACCTGGGCTTCACCTGGATTTTGGGCTCTCGTTCCCATCTGAGGCTCACCTGGCCATGTTGACCATGGTCCTCAACTGGGCAAAATTGGGACCCGGTGACTGTGATCCACAACTGGACCTCACCTGGACCAGGTGACTCTGGTCCCTCTCTGGGTGTCACCGTGCCCTAGTGACTGTGAACCCCACTTTGGTCTGACTTGGACCTCCTGACCATGGTTGCCACCTGCGCCTGACCTCGAACTGTTGACTCTGGTTCTTTCAAGGGCCTCCCCTGGACGTGATGATCCTCTTGCCCACATGGGCCTGACCTGGACCTGGTGACTCTTGTCACCACCGGGAACTCACCTGGACCTGCTTACGGTGTTCCACACCTGGGCCTCAAGTAGACCTGTTGACCATGGTCCCCAAGCCAGCCTCACATGGACATGTTGCCTCTGATCCCCACCGGGGCTTCACGTGTACCTGGTAACTCTGGTCCTCATCTGGGTCTCATCTGGACCTAGCGACTCTGGTCCCTACCTGGGCTTCACCTGGATCTGGTGACTCTGGTCCCCACCTGGACTTCACCTGGATCTTCTGACTCTGGTCCACACCTGGACCTGACCTGCATCTGGTGACTCTGGTCCTCAGTTTGGCCTCATCTGGATCTGGCATCTCTCGTCCCCACTTTGACCTAACTCAGAACTGCTGAATCTTGCCCCACCTCGGCCGCACCCAGACTTGGTGACTCTTGTCCCCAGCTATGCCTCAATTCGACCTGATGAATCTGCTCCTCACGTGGGCCTCACATGGACCTGGGGCTCAGCTGGATAGAGTGGCTCTGGTTCCCACAAGGGGCTCACCTGATAGAGCTGACTGTGGTCTTATTCTATGCCTCACCTGGTCCTAGTGATTCTGTTCCCATCTGGGCCTGCATGGCCCTAGTGACTCTGGTCCTCACCCAGGAATCATTAGGAACTGGATACTCTATTCCACACCTGTGCCTCACATAAACCATGGACCTCTCGTCCCATTCTGGGACTCAAACTAAACTAGTTACTGGTTCCCCTTTGGGCCTCACCCTTACCTGGTGACTCTGGACACCCCTTGGGTATCATATGGGTCTGGTGAATCTGGTCCTTAGCTTGTCCTCACTTTTTTATGGTGAGTGGTCGACACCTGGTCCTCACCTGGACTTGGTGAATCCTGTTGTCACCTACGCCTCACCTCGACCTTGTGACAGTGGTCCAACCTGGACTTCACCTGGATCTGGTTGCTCTGGTTCACATATGGGGCTCTCCTGGACCTGGTTCCTGTGGTCTCCATCAGGCCTCACCTGGAACACAATGACTCTGATGCATATTTGTGCCTCTCCTGGACCTGTTGTCTCTGGTCCTTAACTGGGCATCATTGGGGCCTGGATACTCTCTTATATACCTGGTCCTCACCTGGACGTGGTGACTGTCGTCCCACCTGGACCTCACCGGGACGAGGTGACTGGTTCCCTCAGGGACATCACCTGAACCTCGTGTCTCAGGTCCTCATACGGGCATCATGGGACCTGGTTTCTCAGTTCCACATCGGGGCCTCAAGTGGACCTAGTGATTCTGGTCCCCCTCTGGGCCTGACCCTGACGTGGTGACTCTGGTCCCAACCTGGATATCACCAGAACCTGGTGACTGTGGTCCCCCTCTGGGACTCACCCAGAGCTGTGGACACTGGTCCTCAACTGGGCCTCAACAGGACCTGGTGAATCTACTCCTCACTTAGGCCTCGTCTGGAACTTGTGACTCTTTTCCCACCTGGCATCAATGGGACATGATTACTCTGTTCCCCACCTGGGCCTTACCTGGACATGATAACTTTGCTCCGCACTTTGGCCTCAACTGGTCCTGATGACTCTGGTCCCCCCACCTAGGCCTCAATCAGGACCTGGTGACTGTGGTCCCCACCTGGGTCTCACCTGGACCTGGTGACTCTCGTTCCCAAATGAATCACACCTGGACCTGGTGACTGTGGTGTTCTTGTAGACTCACATTTACCTGGTGAGTCCGGTACCCACAAGGGCCTCACCTGCATCTGGTGACTCTGGCCTGCAGGTTGGCCTGACCTGGACCTGGTGAGTGGGGTTGCCACCTGGGCCTCACCCATACCTGGTGATTCATGTCCTCACGTTGGTCTCTTGGACCTGGTGAATCTGGTCCTTACCTGGTCCTGTCCCAGACCCGGGGACTCTGGTCACCACCTGGGCCTCACCTGGACCTGGTGAATCTGGTCCCCATCTGGGCCTCACCCAGTCCTGGTGACTTTGTTCCCCACGTGGACCTCATTGCTGTGGACTCTTTCTTGGCCTCACTTGGAACTGGTGACTCTGATCCTATCTGCGCGTCACCCAGATCTGGTGACTCTGGGCCTCACCTGTGCATCATTGGTACCTGGTGACTCTGTTCCACGCCTGAGCCTAACCTGGACATGATGACTCTGGAACCACTCTGGGCCTCTCCCTGAACTGATGCCTCTGGTCCCCATCTGGATGTCACCTGGACGAGGTGATTCTGGTACCCCTCTAAGCCTCAACCAGATCTGGTGACAGTGGTCCTCAACTGGGCCTCACTGGACCTAGTGAATATTCTCCATCTGGGTCTCATTTGGACCTGGTGATTCTGGTCCCTACCTGGGCATCATCGGGACATGGTTCCACTGCATGGCCTGCATATTGGCCTCACCTGGACCTGGTAACTCTGTTCCGTACCTGGGCATTATCGGGACATGGTTCCTCTGCATGGCCTGCAGGTTGGCCTCACCTGGACCTGGTGAGTGGGGTTGTCACCTGGGCCTCACCCTTACCTGGTAACACAGGTCCCCACCTGGGAATCACCTGGGCCTGGTGAATCTGGTCCTTACCTGGTCCTCACTCAGTCCTGGTGACTTTGTTCCCCACCTGGACCTGATTGCTGTGGACGCCTTCTTGTCCTCACCTGGAACTGGTGACTCTGATCCTAACTGGGCCTCACCCAGATCTGGTGACTCTGGTCCTCACCTGGGCATCATTGATACCTGGTTAGTCTGTTCCACACCTGAGCCTCACCGGGACATGATGACTCTGGAACCTCTCTGGGACTCACTCTGACCTGGTGACTCTGGTCCCCATCTGGATATCACCTGGACCAGGTGATTCTGGTACACCTCTAGGGCTCAAGGTGATCTGGTGACTCTGGTCCTCAACTGGGCCTCACCTGGACCTAGTGAATATACCCCATCAGGGCCTCATTTGGACCTGGTGACTCTAGTCCGTACCTGGGCATCATCGGGATATGGTATCACGGCATGGCCTGCAGGTTGCCCTCACCTGGACCTGGTGAGTGGGGTTTTCCTCAACTGGGCAAAATTGGGACCCGGTGACTGTGTTCCACAAGTGGCCTCATCAGGACCTGGTGACTCTGGTCCGCAGTTTGGCCTCAGCTGGACCTGTTGACTCTTTTCCCCACTTTGACCTAACTCAGAACTGCTGAATCTTGCCCCACCTAGGCCGCACCCAGACCTGGTGACTCTTGTCCCCAGCTATGCCTCAATTCGACCTGATGAATCTGGTCCTCACGTGGATCTCACATGGACCTGGGACTCAGCTGGATAGAGTGGCTCTGGTTCCCACAGGGGCTCACCTGATACTGCTGAATGTGGTCTTATTCTATGCCTCACCAAGACCTGGTGATTCTGTTCCCCATCTAGGCCTGCATGGCCCTAGTAACTCTGTTCCTCACCCAGGCATCATTGGGACCTGGATACTCTATTCCACACCTGGGCCTGACTCTGACCAGTGACCTCTGGTCCCATTCTGGGCCTCAAACTAAACTGGTTACTCTGGTTACCGATCTGGGCCTCACCCTTACCTGGTGACTCTGGTCACCCCTTTGACTTCCCTTGGGCCTGGTGAATCTGGTCCTTAGCTGGTCCGCACCTGGATGTGGTGACTGGTCTCCACCTGGGCCTGCCCTGGACTTGGTGAATGCTGTTGCCAGTTGCGCCTCACCTGGACCTTGTGACTGTGTTCCCACCTGGACCTCACATGGATCTGGTGGCTCTGGTTCCCATATTGGTCTCTCCTGGACCTGGTTCTTGTGGTCTCCATCTGGCCTCACCTGGAAAACAATGATTCTGATCCATATTTGGGCCTATCCTGGATCTGTTGTCTCTGGTCCTTACCTGGCCTCATTGGGACCTGGATACTCACTTATTTACCTGGGCCTCACCTGGACCTGGTGAATGTGGTCCCACCTGGGCCTCACTTAGTCGAGGTGCCTGGTTCCCACAGGGATCTCACCTGGACCTGGTGACTCAGGTCCTCATATGGACATCATGGTAACTGGTTTCTCAGTTCCACATCGGGGCCTCACCTGGACCTAGTGATTCTCGTCCACTCTGGGCCTCACCCTGACGTGGTGACTCTGGTCCCAACCTGGATATCACCAGTACCGGGTGACTCTGGTCCCCCTCTGGGACTCACCCGGAGCTGGCGACACTTGTCCTCAGCTGGATCTCAACAGTACCTGTTGAATCTACTCCTCACTTAGGCCTCGTCTGGACCTTGTGACTCTTTTCCCACCTGGCATCAATGGGATCATTGTTACTCTGTTTCCCACCTGGGCCTCACCTGGACATGATAACTTTGCTCCACACCTGAGCCTCACCTGGACATGATGACTCTGGATCCACTCTGGGCCTCCCTCTGACATGGAGACTCTGGTCACCATCTGGATGTCTCCTAGATCAGGTGAATCTGGTACCCCTCTAGGCCTCAACCAAACCTGGTGACTCTAGTCCTCAACTGGGCCTTACCGGGACCTAGTGAATATGTTCCCCAACTGCGCCTCATCTGGATATGGTGACTCTGGTTCTACGTGGGCATCATCGGGACATGGTTACTCTATTCCCCACTGGGAGCGACCTGATCCTGGTAACACTATTCCTGACTTTGGCATTTTCTGGTGAGTGTGGTTGCCACCTGCACCTCACCTGGACCTGGTTATTCTGGTCTGCACCTGAGACTCCCCTGGATCTGGTGACTGTGGTTCCCACCTGGGCTTCACCTGGATTTGGGGACTCCGGTCCCCATCTGGGCCTCACCTGGCCCTTTGACCATGGTCCTCAACTGGGGAAAATTGGGACCCTGTGACTGTGTTCCACAACTGGACCTCACCTGGACCAGGTGACTCTGGTCCCCCTCTGGGTCTCACCGTGCCCTAGTGACTGTGAACCCCACTTTGGCCTGACTTCGACCTGCTGACCCTGGTTGCCACCTGTGCCTGACCTCGAACTGTTGACTCTGGTTCTTTCAAGGGCCTCCCTTGTACCTAGTGATCCTGATGCCCACCTGGGCCTCACCTGCACGTGGTGTCTCTAGTCACCACACCTGGGCCTCAATTACACCTCTTGACCATAGTCCCCAAGCTCGCCTCACATGGACCTGTTACCTCTGATCCCCACCGGGACCTCACGTGTACCTGGTAACTCTGGTCCTCACCAGGGCCTCATCTGCACCTAGTGACTCTGGTCCCCACCTGGACTTCACCTGGATCTCGTGACTCTGGTCCCCACCTGGAACTCACATGTATCTGGTGACTCTGGTCTCAGTTTGGCCTCACCTGGACTGGTGTCTCTCGTCCCCACTTTGACCTAACTCAGAACTGCTGAATCTTGCCCCACCTAGGCCGCACCCAGACCTGATGACTCTTGTCCCCACCTATGCCTCAATTCGACCTGATGAATCTGGTCTTCACGTGGGCCTCACATGGACTTGGGACTCAGCGGGATAGAGTGGCTCTGGTTCCCACAAGGGGCTCACCCGATACTGGTGACTGTATTCTTATTCTATGCCTCACCAGGACCTAGTGAATATGTTCCCCATCTGGGCCTCCATGGCCCTAGTGACTCTGGTCCTCACCCAGGCATCATTGGGAACTGGATACTCTATTCCACACCTGGGCCTCACTTTGTCCAGGGACCTCTGGTCCCATTCTGGGCCTCAAACTAAACTGGTTACTCTGGTTCCCCCTCTGGGACTCACCCTTACCTGGTGACTCTGGTCACCGCTTGGGCTTCACTTGCGCCTGGTGAATCTGTTTCTTAGCTTGTCCGCCACTGGATCTGGTGACAGGTCACCACGTGGGCCTCACCAGAACTTGGTGAATCATGTTGCCACCTGCGCCTCACCTGGACCTTGTGACTGCGGTCCCTCCTGGACCTCACCTGGATCTGGTGGCTCTGGTTCCCATATGGGGCTCTCCTGGACCTGGTTCCTGTGGTCTCCATCTGGCCTCACCTGGAACACAATGACTCTGATCCATATTTGGGCCTCTCCTGGACCTGTTGACTCTGGTCCTTACCTGGGCATCATTGGGACCTGGATACTCTCTTATATACCTGGGCCTCACCAGGACTTGGTGACTGTGGTCCCACCTGGGCCTCACCTGGACGGGGTGACAGGTTCCTACAGGGACATCACCTGGACCTGGTGACTCAGGTCCTCATATGGGCATCTTGGGACCTGGTTTCACAGTTCCACATCGGGGCCTCTCCTGGACCTAGTGATTCTCGGCCCCCTCAGGGCCTCACCCTGATTGTGACACTGGTCCCCACCTGGATATCACCAGAACCGGGTGACACACCCCGAGCTGGGGACACTGGTCCTCAGGTGGGCCTCAACAGGACCTGTGAATCTACTCCAAACTTAGGCTTCGTATGGACCTTGTGACTCTTTTCCCACCTGGCATCAATGGGACATGGTTACTCTGTTCCCCACCTGGGCCTCATCTTGACATGATAATTTGCTGTACACTTTGGCCTCAACTGGTCCTGATGACTCTCGTCCCCCAACCTAGGCCTCAATCTGGACTGGTGACTGTCGTCCCCAACTGGGTATCAGCTGGACCTGGTGACTCCCGTTCCCACATGAACCACACCTGGACCTGGTGACTGTGGTGTTCTTGTAGACTCACATTTACCTTGTGACTCCCGTCCCCACTAGGGCCTCACCTGGATCTGGTGACACTGACCTGCATGCTGGCCTCACCTGGACCTGGTAACTCTGGTCCCTACCTGGACATCATCGGGACACGGTTCCTCTGCATGGCCTGCAGGTTGGCCTCACTGGACCTGGTGAGTGGGGTTGCCACCTGGGTCTCACCCATACCTGGTGACACAGGTCCCCACGTGGGTCTCACTTGGACCTGGTGAATCTGGTCCTTACCTGGTTCTCACCCGGACCTGGTAACCCTGGTCACCACCTGGGAATCACCTGGACCTGGTGAATATGGTCCCCATCTGGGCCTCACACAGTCCTGTTGACTTTCTTCCCCACCTGGACCTGATTGCTGTGGACACCTTCTTGGCCTCAACTGAAACTGGTGACTCTGACCCTCACCTGTGGAACAATATGACCTGGATACTCTGTTCCACACCTGAGCCTCACCTGGACATGATGACTCTGGATCCCCTCTGGTAATCAGCCTGACATGGTGACTCTGGTCCCCATCTGGATGTCACCTAGACCAGGTGAATCTCGTACCCCTCTAGGCCTCAACTACACCTGGTGACTCAGGTCCTCAACAGGGCCTCAACGGAACCTAGTGAATATGCTCCCCACCTGCACCTCATCTGGACTTGGTGACACTGGTTCTATCTGGGCATCATTGGGACATGGTTACTCTGTTCCCCACTGGGACTGACCTGATCCTGGTAACTCTGGTCCGGACTTTGACCTCTTCTGTACCAAGTGACTCTGGCTCCACCTGGGCCACACCTTTAACTGGTGACTCTGATCCTAAGCATGGCCTTACCTGAACTGGTGACTGTGGTTCCCATCGGGACCTCACCTGGACCTCTTGTCTCTGGTCCCACCTGGGCCTCACCAGGGCCTGGTGTCTCTGGTACCCACCTGGTAGAATCAGGACATGGTTACACTGTTCACTAACAGTGACCCAGCCGGACCTATTAACTCTGGTCTTCACCTGGGCCACACCTGGACATGGTGACACTGGTTCCCACCTGGGTCTCACCTGGACATGGTCACTCGGATCCCCACCTGGTCCTTACCTGTAACTGGTGATTCGTGTTCCCACATGGACATCATGTGGACCTGGTGGCTGCAGTGTTTCTAGCTTCTCATGTACCTCGCGACGCTGTTCCCCACCAGGGCCTCACCGGGACCTGGTCAGTGTGGTTGCCACCTGCATCTCACCTGCACCTGGTGATTCTGGTCTGCACCTGAGACTACCCTGGATCTAGTGACTGTGGTCCCCACCTGGGCTTCACCTGGATTTGGGGACTCCGGTCCCCATCTGGGCCTCACCTGGCCCTGTTGACCATGGTTCTCAACTGGGAAAAATCGGGACGCGGTGACTGTGTTCCACAACTGGAACTCACCTGGACCACGTGACTCTGGTTCCCCTCTGGGTCTCACCGTACCCTAGTGACTGTGAAACCCACTTTGGCCTGACGTGGACCTGCTGACCCTGGTTGGAAGCTGCGAGTGACCTCGAACTGTTGACTCTGCTTCTTTCAAGGGCCTCCCCTGTACCTGGTGATCCTGGTCTCCACCGGGCCTCATCTGGACGTGGTGACTCTTGTCACAACTGGGGACTCACCTGGACCTGCTTACTGTTTCCACACCTGGGCCTCAATAGACCTGTTGACCATGGTCCCCAAGCCGGGCTCACATGGACCTGTTGCCTCTGATCCCCACCGGGGCCTCACGTGTACCTGGTAACTCTGGTCCTCACCTGGGCCTCATCTGGACCTAGTGACTCTGGTCCCCACCTGGGCTTCACATGGATCTGGTGACTCTGGTCCCCACCTGGACTTCACCTGTATCTGGTGACTCTGGTACCCACCTGGACCTCTCCTGGACCTGGTGACTCTCTTTCCAACATGGAGCTCACCTGGATCTGGTGAATCCGGTCCTCAGTTTGTCCTCACCTGGACCTGGTGTCTCTCGTCCCCACTTTCACCTAACTCAGAACTGCTGAATCTTCCCCCACCTAGGCCGCACCCAGACCTGGTGACTCTTGTCCCCAGCTATGCCTCAATTCGACCTGTTGAATCTGGTCCTCACGTGGGCCTCACAAGGACCTGGTACTCAGCTTGATAAAGTGGCTCTGGTTCCCACAAGGGGCTCACCTGATACTGCTGACTGTGATCTTAGTCTATGCCACACCAGGACCTGGTGATTCTGTTCCACTTCTGGGCCTGCATGGCTCTAGTGACTCTGGTCTTCACCCAGGCATCATTGGGACCTGGATACTCTATTCCACACCTGGGCCTCACTTTGACTAGGGATCCCTGGTCCCATTCTGGGCCTCAAATTAACTGGTTACTCAGGTTCCCCCTCTGAGCCTCACCCTTACCTGCTGACTCTGGACACCCCTTGGGCTTCACTTGGGCCTGGTGAATCTGGTCCTTAGCTGGTCCGCACCAGGATGTGGTGACTGGTCGCCACCTGGGCCTCACCTGGACTTGGTGAATCCTGTTGCCACCTGCGCCTCACCTGGACCTTGTGACTGTGGTCCCACCTGGACCTCACCTGGATCTGGTGACTCTGGCCTGCAGGTTGGCATCACCTGGACCTGGTAAGTGGGGTTGCCACCTGGGCCTAACCCATAACTGGTGACTAATTCCCCACGTGGGCCTCTTGAACCTGGTGAATCTGGTCCTTACCTGGTCCTCTCCCAGACCCAGGGACTCTGCTCAACACCTGGGCCTCACCTGGACCTGGTGAATCTGGTCCCCATCTGGGCCTCACCCAGTCCTGGTGACTTTGTTCCCCACCTGGACCTGATTTCTGTGGACTCTTTCTTGGCCTCACCTGGAATTTGTGACTCTGATCCTATCTGCGCGTCACCCAGATCTGGTAACTCTGGTCCTCACCTGTGGACCATTATGACCTGGATACTCTGCTCCACACCTGAGACTCACCTGGACATGATGACTCTGGATCCCCTCTATGCCTCACCCTGACATGGTGACGCTGGGCCCCTTCTGGATATCACCTATTCCAGGTTAACTTGGTTCCCCTCTAGGCCTCAACTTGACCTGGTGACTCTGGTCCTCAACTGGGCCTCACCAGGACCTAGTGAACATGCTCCCCACCTGCGCCTCATCTGGACCTGGTGACTCTGGTTCTCCCTGGGCATCATCGGGACATGGTTACTCTATTCCCCACTGGGACTGACCTGATCCTGGTAACTCTGCTCCTGACTTTGGCCTCTTCTGTACCAGGTGACTCTGGCTCCACCTGGGCCTCACCTGTAACTGGTGACTCTGATCCTAAGCATGGCCTCACCTGACCTGGTGACTGTGGTTCCCATCGGGACGTCACATGGACCTCATGTCTCCGGTCCCACCTGAGCCTCACCAGGATCTGGTGTCTCTGGTACCCTCCTTGGTAGCATCAGGATATTGTTAAACTGTTCACTAACAATGACGCAGCCGGACCTATTAACTCTGGTATTCACCTGGGCCACACTGGACATGGTGACACTGGTTCCCACCTGGGTCTCACCTGGACATGGTGAGTCGGATCCCCAATGGTCCTCACCTGTAACTGGTGATTCTCGTTCCCACATGGACATCATGTGGACCTGGTGGCTGCAGTGTTTCTAGCTTCTCATGTACCTCGTGGCTCTGATCCCCACCAGGGCCTCACCGGGACCTGGTGAGTGTGGTTGACACCTGCACCTGACCTGGACGTCGTGATTCTGGTCTGTAACCGAGACTACCCTGGATCTGGTGACTGTGGTCCCCACCTGGGCTTCACCTGGATTTGGGGACTCCGGTCCCCATCTGGGCCTCACCTGGCTCAGTTGACCGTGGTCCTCAACTGGGCAAAATTGGGACCCGGTGACTGTGTTCCACAGCTGGACCTCACCTGGACCAGGTGACTCTGGTCCCCCTCTGGGTCTCACCGTGCCCTAGTGCTGGGAACCCCACTTTGGCCTGACTTGGACCTGCTGACCCTGGTTGCCACCCGTGCCTGACCTCGAACTGTAGACTCTGGTTCTTTTAAGGGCCTCCCGTGTACCTGGTCATCCTGGTCCCCACCTGGGCCTCACCTGGACGTGGTGACTCTTGTCACCACCGGGGACTCACCTGGACCTGGTTATTGTGTTCCACACCTGGACCTCAAATAGACCTGTTGACCATGGTCCCCAAAACGGCCTTACATGGACCTGTTGCCTCTGATCTCCACCGGGGCCTCACTTGTACCTGGTAACTCTGGTCCTCACCTGGGCCTCATCTGGACCTAGTGACTCTGGTCCCCACCTGGGCTTCACCTGGATCTGGTGACTCTGATCCCCACCTGGACTTCACCTGGATCTGGTGACTCTGGCCCCACCTGGACCTCTCGTTGACCTGGTGACTCTCTTTCCAACATGGACCTCGCCTGGATCTGGTGACTCTGGTCCTCAGTTTGGCCTCACCTGGACCTGGTGTCTCTCGTCCCCACTTTGACCTAACTCAGAACTGCTAAATCTTGCCCCACCTAGGCCGCACACAGACCTGGTGACTCTTGTCCCCAGCGTTGCCTCAATTCGACCTGATGAATCTGGTCCTCACATGGGCCTCACATGGACCTGGGACTCAGCTGGATAGAGTGGCTCTGGTTCCCACAAGGGTCTCACGTGATACTGCTGACTGTGGTCTTATTCTATGCCTCAACAGGACCTAGTGATTCTGTTCCCCATCTGGGCCTGCATGGCCCTAGTGACTCTAGTCCTCACCCAGGCGTCTTTGGGACCTGGATACTCTACTCCACACCTGGGCCTCATTTTGACCAGTGACCTCTGGTCCCATTCTGGGCCTCAAACTAAACTGGTTACTCTGGTTCCCCCTCTGGGCCTCACCCATACCTGGTGACTCTGGTCACCCCTTGGGCTTCACTTGGGCCTGGTGAATCTGGTCCTTAGCTGGTCCGCACCTGGATCTGGTGACTGATCGCCAACTGGTCCTCACCTGGACTTGGTGAATCCTGTTGCCACCTGCGCCTCCCCTGGACCTTGTGACTGTGGCCCCACATGGACCTCACCTGGATCTGGTGGCTCTGGTTCCCATATGGGGCTCTCCTGGACCTGGTTCCTGTGGTCTCCTTCGGGCCTCACCTGGAACACAATGACTCTGATCCATATTTGGGCCTCTCCTGGACCTGTTGACTCTGGTCCTTACCTGGGCATCATTGGGACCTGGATACTCTCTTATATACCTGGGCCTCACCTGGACCTTGTGACTTTGGTCCCACCTGGGCCTCACGTGGACGAGGTGACTGGTTCCCACAGGTGCCTCACATGGACCTGGTGACTCAGGTCCTCTTATGGCACCATGGAACCTGGTTTCTCAATTCCACATCGGGGCTTCACCTGGACCTAGTGATTCTCGTCCCACTCTGGGCCTCACCGTGACGTGCTGACTCTGGTCACCGCCTGGATACCACCAGAACCGGGTGACTCTGGTCCCCCTCTGGGACTCATCCGCAGCTGTGGACACTGGTCCTCAACTGGGCCTCAACAGGACCTAGTGAATCTACTCCTTACTTAGACCTCGTCTGGATCTTGTGACACTTTTTCCACCTGGCATCAGTGGGACATGGTTACTCTGTTCTCCACCTGGGCCTCACCTGGACATGATAACTTTGCTCCACACTTTGGCCTCTAGTGGTCCTGATGACACTGGTCCACCCACCTAGGCCTCAATCTGTACCTGGTGACTGTGGTCCCCACCTGGGTCTCACCTGGACCTGGTGACTCTCGTTCCCATATGAACAAAAACTGGACCTGGTGACTGTGGTTTTCTTGTAGACTCACATTTACCTGGTGACTCTGGTCCACACTAGGTTCTCACCTGGATCTGGTGACTCTGGCCTGCAGGTTGGCCTCACTTGGACCTGGTGATTGGGGTTGCCACCTGGGCCTCATCCATACCTGGTGACTCAGGTCCCCAAGTGGGCCTCTTGGAGCTGGTGAATCTAGTCCTTACCTGGTCCTCTCCCAGAGTCGGGGACTCTGGTCACCATCTGGGCCTCACCTGGTCCTGTTGAATCTGGTCCCCATCTGGGCCTCACCCAGTTGGTGACTTTGTTTCCCACTTGGACCTGATTGCTGTGGACTCTTTCTGGGCCTCATCTGGATCTGGTGACTCTGATCCTATCTGCGCGTCACCCATACCTGGTGACTCTGGTCCTCACCTGGGCATAATTGGTACCTGATGACTCTGTTCCACACCTGAGCCTCACCTGGACATGATGACTCTGCAACCTCTCTAGGCCTCACCCTGACCTGGTGACTCTGGTCCCCATGTGGATGTCACCTGGACCAGGTGAATCTGCTACCCCTCTAGGTCTCAACCAGATCTGGTGACTCTGGTCCTCAACTGGGCCTCACCTGCACCTAGTGAATATGCTCGGATCTGTCCTCATTTGGACCTGGTGACTCTGGTCCCTACCTGGGCATCATCGGGACATGGTTCCACTGCATGACTTGCAGGTTGGCCTCACCTGGACCTGGTAAATATTGTCCTACCTCGGCATCATCAGGACATGGTTCCACTGCATGGCCTGCAGCTTGGCATCACCTGGACCTGGTAACTCTAGTCCCTACGTGGGCATCATCGAGACACGGTTCCTCTGCATGGCCAGCAGGTTGTCCTCACATGGACCTGGTGAGTGGGGTTGTCACCTGGACCTCACCCATACCTGGTGACACAGGTCCGCACGTGTGCCTCACTTGGATCTGGTGAATCTGGTCCTTACATGGTCCTCACCTGGAACGGTAACTCTGGTCACTACCTGGGAATAACCATGACCTGGTGAATCTGGTCCGCATCTAGTCCTCACCCAGTCCTGGTGAATTTTTTCCCCACCTGGACCTGATTGCTGTGGACTCCTTCTTGGCGTCAACTGGAACCAGTGACTCTGATCCTAACTGGGCCTCTCTGAGATCTGGTGACTCTGGTCCTCACCTGTGGACCATTATGACCTGGATACTCTGTTCCACACCTGAGCCTCACCTGGACATGATGACTCTGGAACCCCTCTGGGCCTCAGCCTGACATGGTGACTCTGGTCCCCATCTGGATGTCACCTAGACCAGGTGAATCTGGTACCCCTCTAGACCTCAACTAGACCTGGTGACTCTGGTCCTCAACTGGGCCTCAACGGGACCTAGTGAATATGCTCCCCACCTGCGCCTCATCTGGACCTGGTGACTCTGGGTCTAACTGGGCATCACCGGGACAAGGTTACTCTATACCCCAATGGGACTGACCTGATCCTGGTAACTCTGTTCCTGACTTTGGCCTCTTCTGTACCAGGTGACTCTGATCCACCTGGGCTTCACCTGTAACTGGTGACTCTGATACTAATATGGCCTCACCTGACGTGGTGACTGTGGATCCCAGTGGGACCTCACCTGGAACTCATGTCTCTGGTCCCACCTGGGCCTCACCAGGACCTGGTGTCTCTGTTAACCACCTGGGTAGCATCAGGATATGGTTACACTGTTCACTAACAGTGACCCAATCGGACCTATTAACTCTGGTCTTCACCTGGGCCACACTGGACATGGTGACACTGGTTCCCACCTGGGACTCACCTCTACATGGAGAGTCAGTTCACCACCTGGTACTCACCTGTAGCTGGTGATTCTCGTTCCCACATGGACATCATGGGGACCTTTTGGCTGTAGTGTTTCTAGCTTCTCATGTACCTCGTGACTCTGGTGCCCACCAGGACCTAACCGGGACCTGGTGAGTGTGGTTGCCACCTGCACCTCACCTGGACCTGGTGATTCTGGTCTGTACCCGAGACTACCCTGGATCTGGTGACTGGGGTCCTCACCTCGGCTTCACCTGGATTTGGGGACTCTGGTCCCCATCTGCGCCTAACCTGACCCAGTTGACCATGGTCCTCAACTGGGCAAAATTGGGACCCGGTGACTGTGTTCCACAACTGGACCTCACCTGGACCAGGTGACTCTGGTCCCCCTCTGGGTCTCACCGTGCCCTAGTGACTGTGAACCCCACTTTGGCCTGACTTGGACCTGGTGACCCTGGTTGCCTCCTGCGCCTGACCTCGAACTGTTGACTCTGGTTCTTTCAAGGGCCTCCGCTGGACCTGGTCATCCTTGTCCCCACCTGGGCCTCACCTGGACGTGGTGACCCTTGTCACCACCGGGGACTCACCTGAACCTGGTTACTGTGTCCCACACATGGGCCTCAAGTAGACCTGTTGACCATAGTCCCCAAGCCGGCCTCACATGGACCTGTTGCCTCTGATACGTACCAGCGCCTCACGTGTACCTGGTAACTCTGGTCCTCACCTGGGCCTCATCTGTACCTAGTGACTCTGGTCCCCACCTGGGCTTCACCTCGATCTGGTGACTCTGGTCCCCACCTGGACTTCACCTGGATCTGTTGACTCTGGTCCTCACTTTGACCTCTCCTGGACCTGGTGACTCTCTTTCCAACATGGAACTCACATGGATCTGGTGACTCTGGTCCTCAGTTTGGCCTCACCTGGAACTGGTGTCTCTCGTCCACACTTTGACCTAACTGAGAATTGCTGAATCTTGCCCCACCTAGGCCGCACCCAGACATGGTGACTCTTGTCCCCAGCTATGCCTCATCGACCTTATGAATCTGGTCCTCACGTGCGCCTTACATGGACCTGGGACTCAGCTGGATAGAGTGGCTCTGGTTCCCACAAAGGGCTCACCTGATACTGGTGACTGGGGTCTTTTTCTATGCCTCACCAGGACCTAGTGATTCTGTTCCCCATCTGGGCCTGCATGGCCCTAGTGTCTCTGTCCTCACCCAGGCATCACTGGGACCTGGATACTCTATTCCACACCTGGGCCTCACTTTGACCAGGGACCTCTGGTCCCATTCTGGGCCTCAAACTAAACTGGTTACTCAGGTTCCCCCTCTGGGACTCACCCTTACCTGTTGAATCTGGTCACCCCTTGGGCTTCACTTGGGCCTGGTGAATCTGGTCCTTAGTTGGTCCTCATCTGGATCTGGTGAGTGGTCGCCACCTGGGCCTCACCTGGACTTGGTGAATCCTGTTGCCACCTGCCGCTCACTGGACCTTGTGACTGTGGTCCCACCTGGACCTCACCTGGATCTGGTGGCTCTGGTTCCCATATGGGGCTCTCCTGGACCTGGTTCCTCTGGTCTCCATCTGGCCTCACCAGGAACACAATGACTCTGATGCATATTTGGGCCTCTCCTGGACCTGTTGACTCTGGTCCTAACCTGGGCATCATTGGGACCTGGATACTCTCTTATATAACTTGGCCTCACCTGGACCTGGTGAGTGTGGTCCCACCTGGGTCTCACCTGGACGAGGTGACTGGTTCCCATAGGGACCTCACCTGGACCTGGTGACTCAGGTCCTCATATGGGCATATTGAGACCTGGTTTCTCAGTTCCACATCGGGTCCTCACCTGGACCTAGTGACTCTCGCCCCCTCTGGGCCTCACCCTGACGTGGTGACTCTGGTCCCCATCTGGATATCACCAGAACCGGTGACTCTGGTCCCCCTCTGGGACTCACGCGGAGCTGGGAACACCGGTCCTCAACTGGGCCTAAACAGGACCTGGTGAATCTACTCCTCACTTAGGCCTCGTCTGGACCTTGTGACTCTTTTCCCACCTGGCATCAATGGGACATGGTTACTCTCTTCCCCACCTGGGCCTCACCTGGACATGATAACTTTGCTCCACACTTTGGCCTCAACTGGTCCTGATGACTCTGGTCCCCCCACCTAGGCCTCAATCTGGACCTGGTGACTGTGGTCCCCACCTGGGTCTCACCTGGACCTGGTGACTCTCTTTCCCACATGAACCACACCTGGACCTGGTACTGTGGTGTTTTTGTAGACCTCACATTTACCTGGTGACGCCGGTCCCCACTAGGGACTCACCTGTATCTGGTGACTCTGGCCTCCATTATGGCCTCACCTGGACCTGGTGAGTGGGTTTGCCACCAGGACCTCAACCATACCTGGTGACTCTATCGCCACGTGGGCCTCTTAGATCTGGTGAATCTGGTCCTTACCTGGTCCTCTCCCACACACGGGGACTCTGGTCACCACCTGGACCTAACCTGGACCTGGTGAATCTGGTCCCCATCTGGGCTTCACCCAGTCCTGGTGGCTTTGTTCCCCACCGGGACCTGATTGCTGTGGACTCTTTCTTGGCCACACCTGGAACTGGTGACTCTGATCCTATCTGCTCGTCACCCAGACCTGGTGACTCTGGTCCTCACCTGGGCATCATTGGTACATGGTGACTCTGTTCTACACCTGAGCCTCACCTGGACATGATGACTCTGGAACCTCTCTGGGCCTCACCCTGACCTGGTGACTCTGGTCCCCATCTGGATGTCACCTGGACCAGGGGATTCTGGTACCCGTCTAGGCCTCAACCATATATGGTGACTCTGGTCCTCAACTGGGCCTCACCTGGACCTAGTGAATATGATCCATCTTGGCCTCATTTGGACCTGGTGACTCTGGTCCCTACCTGGGCATCATAGGGATATGGTTTCACTGCATGGCCTGCAGGTTGGCCTCACCTGGACCTTGTAACTCTGGTCCCTACCTGTGCATCATCGGGACATGGTTCCACACATGGCCTGCAGGTTGGCATCACCTGGACCTGGTAACTCTAGTCCCTACTGGGCATCATCGGGACATGGTTCCTCTGCATGGCCTGCAGGTTGGCATCTCCTTGACCTGGGGAGTGGGGTTGTCACTTGTGCCTCACCCTTGCCTGGTGACACAGGTCCCAACGTGGCCCTCACTTGGACCGTGTGAATCTGGTCCTTACCTTGTTCTCACCCGGAACTCGTAACTCTGGTCACCACCTGGGAATCACCTGGGCCTGGTGTTTCTGGTCCCCATCTGGGCGTCATCCAGTCCTGGTCACATTGTTCCCCCCCTGGACCTGATTGCTGTGGACTCTTTCTTGGCCTCACCTGGAACTGGTGACTCTGATCCTATCTGCGCGTCACCCAGACCTGGTGACACTGATCCTCACCTGGATATGATTGGTACCTGGTGACTCTGTTCCACACCTGAGTGTCACCTGGACATGATGACTCTGGAAACTCTCTGGGCCTCACCCTAACCTGGTGACTCTGGTCTCCATCTGGATGCCACTTGGACCAGGTGATTCTGGTACCTCTCTAGTCCTCAACGAGATCTGGTGCCTCTGGTCCTCAACTGGGCCTCACCTGGACCTAGTGAATATGCTCCATCTGGGCCTCACCTTCAACTGGTAAGTCTGGCCCCTACCTGGGCATCATCGGGACATGGTTCCACTGCATGGCCTGCAGGTTGGCCTCACCTGGACCTGGTGAGTGGGGTTGCCACCTGTGCCTCACCCATACCTGGTGACACAGGTCCCCACGTGGGCCTCACTTGGACCTGGTGAATATGGTCCTTACTTGGTCCTCACCCGGAACTGGTAACTCTGGTCATCATCTGGGAATCTCCTCGACCTTGTGAATCTGGTCCCCATCTGGGCCTCACAAAGTCCTGGTCACTTTGTTCCCCACCGGGACCTGATTGCTGTGAACTCCTTATTGGCCTCACCTGGAATTGGTGCCTCTGATCCTAACTGGCCTCACCCAGATCTGGTGACTCTGGTCCTCACCTGTGGACCATTATGACCTGGATACTCTGTTCCACACCTGAGCCTCACCTGGTCATGATGACTCTGGATCCCCTCTGGGTCTCAGCCTGACATGGTGACTCTGGTCCCCATCTGGATATCACCAAGACCAGGTGAATATGGTACCCCTCTATGCCTCAACTAGACCTAGTGACTCTGGTCCTCAACTTGGCCTCAACGGGACCTAGTGAACATGCTCCCCACCTGTGCCTCATCTGGACCTGGTGACTCTGGTTCTACCTGGGCATCATTGGGACATGGTTACTTTATTCCCCACTGGGACTTACCTGATCCTGGTAACTCTAGTCCTGACTTTGACCTCTTCTGTACCAGGTGAATCTGACTCAACCAGGGCCTCACCTGTAACTGGTGACTCTGACTTAAGCATGGCCTCACCTGACCTGGTGACTGTGGTTCCCATCGGGACCTCAACTGAACCTCATGTCTCTTGTCCCACCTGGACTTCACCAGGCCCTGGTGTCTCTGGTCCCCACCTGGGTAGCATCAGGATATGGTTACACTGTTCACTAACAGTGACCCAGCCGGACCTATTAACTGTAGTCTTCACCTGGGGAACACCTGAACATGGTGACATTGGTTCCCACCTGGGTCTCACCTGGACATGGTGAGTCTGATCCCCACCTGGGCCTCAATGTAACTGGATATTTTCGTTCCCACATGGACATCATGTGGACCTGGTGGCTGCAGTGTTTCTAGCTTCTCATGCACCTCGTGGCTCTGGTACCCACCAGGGCCTCACCGGGTCCTGTTGAGTGTGGTTGCCTCCTGCACCTCACCTTGACTTTGCTGATTCTTGTCTGCCCCTAAGACTACCCTGGATCTGGTGCCTGTGCTCCCCACCTGGGCTTCACCTGGATTTGGGGACTCCGGTCCCCATCTGGGCCTCACCTGGTCCTGATGACCATGGTCCTCAACTGGGCACAATTGGGACCCGGTGACTGTGTTCCACAACTGGACCTCACCTGGACGATGTGACTCTGGCCCCCCTCTGGGTCTCACTGTGCCCTAGTGACTGTGAATCCAACTTTGGCCTGACTTGGACCTGCTGACGCAAGTTGCCACCTGTGCCTGACCTCGAACTGTTGACTCTGGTTCGTTCAAGGGCTTACCCTGTACATGGTGATCCTGGTCCCCACCTGGGACTCACCTGGACGTGGTGACTTTTGTCACCCCGGGGACTCACCTGGACCTGCTTACCTTGTTCCACATCTGGGCCTCAAGTCGACTTGTTGACCATGGTCTCCAAGCCGGCCTCACATGGACCTGTTGCCTCTGATCCCCACCGGGGCCTCACGTGTACCGGGTATCTCTGGTCCTAACCAGGGCCTCATCTGGACCTAGTGACTCTGGTCCCCACCTGAGCTTCACCTGGATCTGGTGACTCTGGTCCCCACCTGGACCTCTCCTGGACCTGGTGACTCTCTTTCCAACATGGACCTCACATGGATCTGTTGCCTCTGGTCCTCAGTTTCGCCTCTCCTGGACCTGGTGTCTCTCATCCCCACTTTCACCTAACTCAGAACTGCTGAATCATGCCCCACCTAGGCCGCACCCGGACCTGGTGACTCTTGTCCCCAGCCATGCCTCAATTCGACCTGATGAATCTTGTCCTCACGTGGGCCTCACATGGACCTGGGACTCAGCTGGATTGAGTGGCTCTGGTTCCCACAAGGGGCTCACCTGATTCTGGTGACTCTGGTCTTATTCTATGCCTCACCAGGACCTAGTGATTCTGTTCCCCATCTGGGCCTGCATGACCCTAGTGACTCTGGTCCTCACCCAGGCATCATTGGGATCTGGATAATCTATTCCACACCAGGGCGTCACTCTGACCAGGGACCTCTTGTCCCATTCTGGGCCTCAAACTAAACTGGGTATCTGGTTATCCCTCTGGGCCTCACCCTTACCTGGTGACTCTGGTCACCCCTTGGGCTTCACTTGGGCCTGGTGAATCTAGTCCTTAGCTGGTCCACACCTGGATCTGGTGACAGGTCGCCACCTGGGCCTTACCTGGACTTGGTGAATCCTGTTGCCACCTGCGCCTCACCTGGACCTTCTGACTGTGGTCCCACCTGGAACTCACCTGGCTCTGGTGGCTCTGGTTCCCATATGGCCCTCTCCTGGTCCTGGTTCCTGTGGTCTCCTTCTGGCCTCACCTAGAACACAATGACTCTGATCCATATTTGGGTCTCTCCTGGACCTGTTGACTCTGGTCCTTACCTGGGCATCATTGGGACATTGATACTCTCTTATATACCTGGGCCTCACCTGGACCTGTTGACTGTGATCCCACCTGTGCCTCACCTGGACGAGGTGACGGGTTCCCACAGGGACCTCACCTGGACCTGGTGACTCAGGTCCTCATATGGGCATCATGGGACCTGGTTTCTCAGTTCCACATTGGGGCCTCACCTGGACCTAGTGATTCTCTTCCCACTCTGGGCCTCACCCTGAAGTGGTGACTCTGGTCCCCATCTGGATGTCTCCTGTACCAGGTGATTCTGGTACCCCTGTAGGCCTCAACCAGATCTGGTGACTCTGGTCCTCAACTGGGCCTCACCTGGACCTAGTGAATATGCTCCATCTGGGCCTCATTTGACCTGGTGACTCTTGTCCCTTCCTGGGCATCATCGGGACATGGCTCCACTGCATGGCCTGCAGGTTGGCCTCACCTGGACCTGGTAACTCTGGTCCCTACCTGGGCATCATCGGGACATGGTTCCACTGCATGGCCTGCAGGTTGGCCTCACCTGGACCTGGTAACTCTAGTCCCTACCTGGGCATCATCGGGACATGGTTCCTCTGCATGGCCTGCAGGTTGCCCTCACCTGGACCTGGTGAGTGGGGTTGACACCTGGGCCTCACCCATGCCTGGTGACACAGGTCCCCACGTGGGTCTTACTTGGACCTTGTGAATCTGGTCCTTACCTGGACCTCACCCGGAACTGGTAACTCTGGTCACCACCTGGGAATCACCTGGGCCTGGTGAATCTGGTCCCCATCTGGGCCTCACAAAGTCCTGGTCACTTTGTTCCCCACCTGGGCCTGATTGCTGTGGACTCCTTCTTGGCCTCACCTTGAACTGGTGACTCTGATCCTAACTGGGTCTCACCCAGATCTGGTGACTCTGGTCCTCACCTGTGGACCATTAAGACCTTGATACTTTGTTACACACCTGAGCCTCACCTGGACATGATGACTCTGGATCCCCTCTGGGCCTCAGCCTGACATGGTGACTCTGGTCCCCATCTGGATGTCACCTAGACCAGGTGAATCTGGTACCCCTCTAGGCCTCAACTTGACCTGGTGACTCTGGTCCTCAACTGGGCCTCACCGGGACCTAGTGAACATGCTCCCCACCTGCGCCTCATCTGGACCTGTTCACTCTGGTTCTACGTGGGCATCATCGGGACATGGTTACTCTATTCCTCTCTGGGACTGACCTAATCCTGGTAACTCTGGTCCTGACTTTGGCCTCTTCTCTACCAGGTGACTCTGGCTCCACCTGGGTCTCACCTGTAACTGGTGACTCTGATCCAAATCATGGCCTCACCAGACCTGGTGACTGTGGTTCCCATCGGGACCTCACCTGGTCCTCATGTCTCTGGTCTCACCTGAGCCTCACCAGGACTTGGTGTTTCTCATACCCACCTGGGTAGCATCAGGATATGGTTACACTGTTCACTAACAGTGACCCAGCCGGACCTATTATCTCTGGTCTTCACCTCGCCACACATGGACATGGTGACACTGGTTACCACCTGGATCTCACCTGGACATGGTGAGTCTGATCCCCGCCTGGGCCTCAATGTAACTGGTGATTCTCGTTCCCACATGGACATCATGTGGACCTGCTGGCTGCACTGTTTCTAGCTTCTCATGTACCTCGTGGCTCTGGTCCCCACCAGGGCCTCACCGGGAACTGTTGAGTGTGGTTGCCACCTGCACCTCACCTGGACTTTGCTGATTTTTGTCTGCCCCTGAGACTACCCTGGATCTGGTGACTGTGGTCCCCACCTGGGCTTCACCTGGATTTGGGGACTCCGGTCCCCATCTGGGCCTCACCTGGCCCTGATGACCATGGTCCTCAACTGGGCACAATTGGGACCCGGTGACTGTGTTCCACAACTGGAACTCACCTGGACCATGTGACTCTAGTCCCCCTCTGGGTCTCACCGTGCCCTAGTGACTGTGAATCCAACTTTGGCCTGACTTGGACCTGCTGACGCGGGTTGCCACCTGCGCCTGACCTCGAACTGTTGACTCTGGTTCTTTCAAGGGCCTCCCCCGTACCTGGTGATGCTGGTCTCCACCTGAGCCTCACCTGGACGTGGTGACTCTTGTCAACACCGGGGACTCACCTGGACCTGCTTACTGTGTTCCACACCTGGGCCTCAAGTAGACGTGTTGACCATGGTCCCCAAGGCGGCCCCACATGTACCTGTTGCCTCTGATCCCCACCGGGGCCTCACGTGTACCTGGTAACTCTGGTCCTCACCTGGGCCTCATCTGGACCTAGTGACTCTGGTCCCCACCTGGGCTTCACCTGGATCTGGTGACTCTGGTCCACACCTGGACCTCACCTGGATCTGGTGACACTGGTCCTCAGTTTGCCCTCACCCAGACCTGGTGACACTTGTCCCCAGCTATGCTCAATTCGACCTGATGAATCTGGTCCTCAGGTGGGCCTCACATGGATCTGGGACTCAGCTGGTTAGAGTGGCTCTTGTTCCCACAAGGATCTCACCTGATACTAGTGACTTTGGTCTTATTGTATGCCTCACCAGGACCTAGTGATTCTGTTCCCCATCTGGGCCTGCATGGGCCTAGTGACTCTGGTCCTGACCCAGGCATCATTGGGACCTGGATACTCTCTTATATACCTGGGCCTCACCTGGATCTGGTGACTCTGGCCTGCAGATTGGCCTCACCTGGACTTTGTTAGTGGGATGCCACGTGGGCCTTACCCATACCTGGTGACTCAGGTCCCCACGTGGGCCTCTTGGACCTGGTGAATCTGGTCCTTACCTGGTCTTCTCCCGGACCCGGGGAATCTGGTCACAACCTGGGCCTCACCTGGACCTGGTGAATCTGGCCCCCATCTGGGCCTAACCCAGTCCTGGTGACTATGTTCCTCACCTGGACCTGATTGCTCTGGACTCTTTCTTGGCCTAACCTGGAACTGGTGACTCTGATCCTATCTGTGGGTCACCCAGACCTGTTGACTCTGGTCCTCACCTGGGCATCATTGGTACTGGTTACTCTGTTCCACACCTGAGCCTAACCTGGACATGATGTCTCTGGGACCTCTCTGGGTCTCACCCTGACCTGGTGATCTGATCCCCATCTGGATGTCACCTGGACCAGGTGATTCTGGTACCCCTCTAGGCCTCAACCAGTTCTGGTGACTCTTGTCCTCAACTGGGCCTCACCTGGACCTAGTGAATATGCTCCATCTGGGCCTCATTTGGACCTGGTGACTCTGGTCACTCACTGGGCATCATCGGGAAATTGTTCCACTGCATGGCCTGCTGGTTGGCCTCACCTGGACCTGGTAACTCTGGTCCCTACCTGGGCATCATCGGGACATGGTTCCTCTGCATGGCCTGCAGGTTGGCCTCAACTTGACCTGGTGAGGGGGTTCCCACGTGGGTCTTACCCATGCCTGGTGACACAGGTCCCCACGTGGGCCTCACTTGGATCTGGTGAATGTGGTCCTTACCTAGTCCTCACCCGGAACTGGTAAATCTGGTCACCACCTGGGCATCACCTAGTCCTGGTGACTTTGTTCCCCACCTGGACCTGATTGCTGTGGACACCTTCTTGGCCTCACCTGGAACTGGTGACTCTGATCCTAACTGGGCCTCTCCCAGATCTGTGACTCTGGTCCTCATCTGTGGACCATTATGACCTGGATACTCTGTTCCACACCTGAGCCTCACCTGGACATGATGACTCTGGATCCCCTCTGGGCCTCACCCTGACATGGTTACTCTGCTCCACATCTGGATGTCACCTAACCAGGTGAATCTGGTACCCCTCTAGGCCTCAACCAAACCTGGTGACTCTAGTCCTCAACTGGGTCTGCCCGGGACCTAGTGAATATGCTCCCCAACTGCGCCTCATCTGGACATGATGACTCTGGTTCTACGTGGGCATCATCGGGACATCGTTACTCTATTCCCCACTGGGAGTGACCTGATCCTTGTAACACTGGTCTGACTTTGGGATTTTCTGTACCAGGTGACTCTGGCTCCACCTGGGCCTCACCTGTAACTGGTGACTCTTATCCTAAGCATGGCCTCACCTGACTTGGTGACTCTGGTCCCCATTAGGATGTAACCTGGACCAGGTGATTCTGGTACCCCTCTAGGCCTCAACAAGTTCTGGTGACTCTGGTCCTCAATTGGCTTCACCTGGACCTAGTGAATATGCTCCATCTGGGCCTCATTTGGACCTGGTGACTGTCGTCCCTGCCTGGGCATCATCGGGACATGGTTCCGCACATGGCCTGCAGGTTGGCCTCACCTGGACCTGGTGAGTGGGATTGCCACCTGTGGCTAACCCATACCTGGTGACTCAGGTCCCCACGTGGGCCTCTTGGACCTGGTGAATCTGGTCCTTACCTCTTCTTCTCCCAACCTGGGTACTCTGGTCATCACCTGGGCCTCACTTGGACAAGGTGAACTGGTCCCCATCTGGGCCTCACCCAGTCCTGGTTACTTTGTTCCCCACCTGGAACTGATTGCTGTGGACTCTTTCTTTGCCTCACCTGGAACTGGTGACTCTGATCCTATCTGCGCGTCACCCAGATCTGGTGACTCTGGTCCTCATCTGGGCATCATTGGTACCTGGTGACTCAGTTCCACACCTGAACCTCACCTGGACATGATGACTCTGGAACCTCTCTGGGCCTCACCCTGTCCTGGTGACTCTGGTCCCCATCTGGATGTCACCTTGACCAGGTGATTCTGGTACCCCTCTGAGCCTCAACCAGATCTGGTGACTCTGGTCCTCAACTGGGCCTCACCTGGACCTAGTGAATATGCTCAATCTGGGCCTCATTTGGACCTGGTGACTCTGGTCCCTACCTGGGCATCATCGGGACATGGTTCCACTGCATGGCCTGCAGGTTGGCATCACCTGGACCTGGTAAATCTGGTTCCTACATGTACATCATCGGGACACGGTTCCTCTGCATGGCGCGAAGGATGGCCTCTCCTGGACCTGGTGAGTTTGGTTGCAACCTGTGCCTCACCCGTACCTGGGGACACAGGTCCCTGCTTGGGCCTCTTGGACCTGGTGAATCTGGTCCTTAACTGGTCGTCTCCCAGCCCCGGGTTCTCTGGTCACCACCTGGGCCTCACCTGGACCTGGTGAATCTGGTCACCATCTGGGCCTCACCCATTCCTGGTGACTTTGTTCCCCACCTGAATCTGATTGCTGTGGACTCTTTCTTGGCCTCACCGGGAACTGGTGACTCTGATCCTATCTGCACATTACCCAGACCTGGTGACTCTGGTCCTCACCTGGGCATCTTTGGTACCTGGTGACTCTGTTCCACACCTGAGCCTCACCTGGACATGATGACTCTGGAACCTCTCTGGGCCTCATCCTGACCTGGTGACTCTGGTCCCCATCTGGATGTCACCTGGACCAGGTGATTCTGGTACCCCTCTAGGCCTCAACCAGGTCCTGTGACTCTGGTCCTCCATTGGACCTCACCTGGACCTAGTGAATATGCTCCATCTGGATCTCATTGGACCTGATGATTCTGATCCCTACCTGGGCATCATCGGGACATGGTTCCACTGCATGGACTTCAGGTTGGCCTCACCTGGACCTGTTAACTCTGGTCCCTACCTGGGCATCATCGGGACATGGTTCCGCTGCATGGCCTGCAGGTTGGCCTCACCTGGACCTGGTAACTCTATTCCCTACCTGGGCATCATCGGGACATATTTCCTCTGCATGGCCTGCAGGTTGGCCTCACCTGGACCTGGTGAGTGGGGTTGCCACCTGGGCCTCACTCATACCTGGTGACAAAGGCCCCACGTGGGCCTCACTTGGACCTGGTGAATCTGGTCCTTACCTGGTGGTCACCCGGAACTGGTAACTCTGGTCACCACCTGGGAATCACCTGGGCCTGGTGAATCTGGTCCCCATCTGGGCCTCACCCAGTCCTGTTGACTTTCTTCCCCACCTGGACCTGATTGCTGTGGACTCCTTCTTGGCTAACCTGGAACTGCTGACTCTGATGCTAACTGGGCCTCACCCAGATCTGGTGACTCTGGTCCTCACCTGTGGACCATTATGACTTGGATACTCTGTTCCACACCTGAGCCTCACCTGGATATGTTGACTCTGGATCCCCTCTGGGCCTCAGCCTGACATGGGGACTCCGGACCCCATCTGGATGTCACCAGACCAGGTAAATATGGTACCCCTCTAGGTCTCACCTAGACCTGGTGACTCTGGTCCTCAACTGGGCCTCAACGGGACCTAGTGAACATGCTCCCCACCTGCGCCACATCTGTGCCTGGTGACTCTGGTTCTACCTTGGCATCATCGGGACATGGTTACTCTATTCCCACTTGGAGTGACCTGATCCTGGTAACTCTGGTCCTGACTTTGGCCTCTTCTGTTCCAGGTGACTCTGGCTCCACATGGGCCTCACCTGTAACTGGTGATTGTCGTTCCCACATGGACATTATGTGGACCTGGAGGCTGCAGTGTTTCTAGCTTCTCATGTACCTCGTGACTCTGGTCCCCACCACGGCCTCACCGGGACCTGGTGAGTGTGGTTGCCACCTGCACCTCACCTGAACCTGGTGATTCTGGCCTGCACCTGAGACTACCCTGGATCTGGTGACTGTGGTCTCCACCTGGGCTTCACCTGGATTTGGGGACTCCGGTCCCCATCTGGGCGTCACCTGGCCCTGTTGACCATGGTACTCAACTGGGCAAAATTGGGACCTGGTGACTGTGTTCCACACCTGGACCTCACCTGGACCAGACGACTCTGGTCTCCCTCTGGGTCTCACCGTGCCCTAGTGACTGTGAACCCCACTTTGGACGGACTTGGACCTGCTGACCCTGGTTCCCACCTGCGACTGACGTCGTACTGTTGACTCTGGTACTTTCAAGGGCCTCCCCTGGACCTGGTGATCCTGGACCCCACCTGGGCCTCACCTGGACGTGGTAACTTTTGTCACCACCGGTTACTCACCTAGACCTGGTTACTGTGTTCCACACCTGAGCCTCAAGTAGACCTGTTGACCATGGTCCCCAAGCCTGCCTCACATGGACCTGTTGCCTCTGATCCCCACCGGGGCCTCTCGTGTACCTGGTAACTCTGGTCCTCACCTGGGCATCATTGGTCCTGGTGACTCTGTTCCATACCTGAGGCTCCCCTGGACATGATGACTCTGGAACCTCTCTGGCTATCAACCTGACCTGGTGACTCTGGTCCCCATATGGATATCACCTGGACCAGGGGATTATGGTAGCCCTCTGGGCCTCAACCAGGTCTGGTGACCCTGGTCCTCAAATGGGCCTCACCTGGACCTAGTGAATATGCTCCATCTGGGCCTCATTTGGACCTGGTGACTCTGGTCTGCACCTGACACTACCCTGGATCTTGTGACTGTGGTCCCCACCTGTGCTTCACCTGGATTTCGGGACTCCGGTCCCCACCTCGGCCTCACCTGGCCCTGTTGACCATGGTCCTCAACTGGGCTACTTGGGACCTGGTGACTGTGTTCCACAACTGGACCTCACCTGGACCAGGTGACTATGCTGCCCCTCTGGGTCTCACCGTGCCCTAGTGACTGTGAATTCCACTTTGGCTTGACTTGGACCTGCTGACCCTGGTTGCCACCTGCGCCTGAACTCGAACTGTTGACTCTGGTTCTTTCAAGGGCCTCCCCTGTACCTGGTGATCCTGCTCCCACCTGGGACTCACCTTGACGTGGTGACCCTTGCAACCACGGGGGACTCACCTGGACCTGCTTACTGTGTTCCACACCTGGGTCTCAAGTGGACCTGTTGATCATGGTCCCCAAGCCGGCCTCACATGGACCTGTTGCCTCTGATCCCCACCGGATCCTCACGTGTACCTGGTAACTCTGGTCCTCACCTGGGCCTCATCTGCACCTAGTGACTCTGGTCCCCACCTGGGCTTCACCTCGATCTGGTGACTCTGGTCCCCACCTGGACTTCACCTGGATCTAGTGACTCTGGTTCCCACCTGGACCTCTCCTGGACCTGGTGACTCTCTTTCCAACATGGACCTCACCTGGATCTGGTGACTCTTGTACTCAGTTTGGCCTCACCTGGACCTGGTGTCTCTCGTCCCCACTTTGACCTAACTCAGAACTGCTGAATCTTTCCCCACCTAGGCCGCACCCAGACCTGGTGACTCTTGTCCCCAGCTATGCCTCAATTCGACCTGGTGAATCTGGTCCTCACGTGGGCTTCACATGGACCTGGGACTCAGCTGGATAGACTGGCTCTGGTTCCCACAAGGGGCTCACCTCATACTGGTGACTGTGGTCTTTTTCTGTGACTCACCAGGACCTAGTGATTCTGTTCCCCATCTGGGCCTGCATGGCCCTAGTGACTCTGGTCCTGACCCAGGCATCATTCGGAACTGGATACTCTATTCCACACCTGGGCCTCACTTTGACCACGGACCACTGGTCCCATTCTGGGCCTCAAACTAAACTGGTTACTCTGGTTCCCCTTCTGGGCCTCACCCTTACCTGGTAAATCTGGTCACCCCTTGGGCTTCACTTGGGCCTGGTGAATCTGGTCCTTAGCTGGTCCGCACATGGATCTGGTGACTGTTCGCCACCTGGGCCTCACATGGACTTGGTGAATCCTGTTGCCACCTGCACCTCACCGGGACCTTCTGACTCTTTTCCCACCTGGCATCAATGGGACATCGTTACTCTGTTCCCCACCCGGGCCTCACCTGGACATGATAACTTTGCTCCACACTTTGGCCTCAACTGGTCCTGATGACGCTGGTCCCCCCACCTAGGCCTCAATCTGGACCTGGTGACTGTGGTCCCCAACTCTTTCTCACCTGGACCTGGTGTCTCTCGTTCCCACATGAACCACACCTGGACCTGGTGATGGTGGTGTTCTTGAAGACGCACATTTACCTGGTGACTCCGGTCCCCACTAGGGCCTCACCTGGATCTGGTGACTCTGGCCTGAAGGTTGTCCTCACCTGGACCTGGTGAGTGGGTTTGCCACCCCATACCTGGTGACTCAGTTCCACACGTGGGCCTCTTGGACCTGTTAATCTGGTCGTTAACTGGTCCTCTCCCAGACCCGGGGACTCTGGTCCCCAACTGGGCCTCATCTGGACCTGTGAATCTGGTCCCCATCTGGGCCTCACCCAGTCCTGGTTAATTTGTTCCCCATCTGAATCTGATTTCTGTGGACTCTTTCTTGGCCTCACCGGGAACTGGTGACTCTGAACCTATCTGCGCGTCACCCAGACCTGGTGACTCCGGTCCTCACCTGGGCATCATTGGTACCTGGTGACTCTGTTCCACACCAGAGCCTCACCTGCACATGATGACTCTGGAACCCCTCTGGGCCTCACCCTGACCTGGTGATTCTGGTCCCCATCTGGATGTCACCTGGACCAGGTGATTCTGGTACCCCTCTAGGCCACAACCAGATCTGCTGACTCTGGTTCTCAACTGGGCCTCACCTGGACCTAGTGAATATGCTCCATCTGGGCCTCATTTGGACCTGGTGACTCTGGTCACTACCTGGGCATCACCGGGACATGGTTCCACTGCATGACCTGCAGGTTGGCCTCACCTGGACCTGGTAACTCTGGTCCCTACCTGGGCATCATCGCGACATGGTTCCACACATGGCCTGCAGTTTGGCCTCACCTGGACCCGGTAACTCTAGTTGCTACCTGGGCATCATCGGGACATGGTTCCTCTGCATGGCCTGCAGGTTGGGCTCACCTGGACCTGGTGAGTGGCGTTGTCACCTTGGACTCACCCATGCCTGGTGACACAGGTCCCCACGTGGGCCTCACTTGGACCTGGTGAATCTGGTCCTTACCTGGTCCTCACCCGAAACTCCTAAATCGGGTCACCACCTGGGAATCACCTGAACCTGGTTAATGTGGTCCCCATCTGGTCCTCATCTAATCCTGGTGACTAAGTCACCCCACCTGGACCTGATTGCTGTGGACTCCTTCTTGTCCTCACCTGGAACTGGTGACTCTGATCCTAAGCATGGCCTCACCTGACCTGGTGACTGTGGTTCCCATCAGGACTTCACCCGGACCTCATGTCTCTGGTCCCACCTGGGCCACACCAGGACCTGGTGTCTCTCGTACCCACCTGGGTAGAATTTGGATATGGTTACACTGTTCACTAACAGTGACCCAGCCGGACCTATTAACTCTGGTCTTCACCTGGGCCACACCTGGACATGGTGACACTGGTTCCCACCTGGGTCTCACCTGGACATGGTGAGTCGGATCCCCACCTGGTCCTCATTTGTAACTGGTGATTCTCATTCCCACATGGACATCATGTGGACCTGGTGGCTGCAGTGTTTCTAGTTTCTCATGTACCTCGTGACTCTGGTCCCCACCAAGGACTCACCGGGACCTGGTGTGTGTGGTTGCCACCTCCGCCTCACCTGGACCTGGTGATTCTGGTCTGCACCTGAGACTAACCTGGATCTGGTGACGTGGTCCCCACCTGGGCTTCACCTGGATTGGGGACTCCGGTCCCCACCTGGGCCTCACCTGGCCCTGTTGTCCATGGTCCTCACCTGGGCAAAATCGGAACCGGTGACTGTGTTCCACACCTGGACCTCACCTGGACCACATGACTCTGGTCCCCCTCTGGGTCTCACCGATCCCTAGTGACTGTGAAACCCACTTTGGCCTGACTTGGACCTCCTGACACTTGTTGCCACCTGCGCCTGACCTCGAACTGTTGACTCTGGTTATTTCAAGGTCCTCCCCTGTACCTGGTGATCCTGGTCCCACCAGGGCCTCATCTGGACATGGTGACACTTTTCAACACGGAGGACTCACCTGGACCTGCTTACTATGTTCCACTCCTGGGCCTCAAGTAGACCTGTTGACCATGGTCCCCAAGCCGGCCTCACATAGACCTGTTGCCTCTGATCCCCACCGAGGCCTCACGTGTACCTGGTAACTCTGGTCCTCACCTGGGCCTCAACCGGACATAGTGACTCTGGTCCACAACTGGGCTTCACGTCATCTGGTGACTCTGGTCCACACCTGGACCTCTCCTGGACCTGGTGACTCTCTTTCCAACATGGACCTCACCTGGATCTGGTGACTCTGGTCCTCAGTTTGGCCTCACCTGGACCTGCTTACTATGTTCCACTCCTGGGCCTCAAGTAGACCTGTTGACCATGGTCCCCAAGCCGGCCTCACATAGACCTGTTGCCTAAGATCCCCACCGAGGCCTCACGTGTACCTGGTAACTCTGGTCCTCACCTGGGCCTCAACCGGACATAGTGACTCTGGTCCACAACTGGGCTTCACGTCATCTGGTGACTCTGGTCCACACCTGGACCTCTCCTGGACCTGGTGACTCTCTTTCCAACATGGACCTCACCTGGATCTGGTGACTCTGGTCCTCAGTTTGGCCTCACCTGGACCTGGTGTCTCTCGTCCCCATTTTGACCTAACTCAGAACTGCTGAATCTTGCCCCACCTAGGCCGCACACAGACCTGGTGACTCTTGTCCCCAGCTATGCCTCAATTCGACCTGATGAATCTGGTCCTCACGTGGGCCTCACATGGGCCTGTGACTCAGCTGGATAGAGTGGCTCTGGTTCCCACAAGGGGCTCACCTGATACTGCTGACTGGGGTGTGTTTCTATGCCTCACCAGGACCTAGTGATTCTGTTCCCCATCTGGGCCTGCATGGCCCTAGTGACTCTGGTCCTCACCCAGGCATCACTGGGATCTGGATACTCTATACCCCACATGAGCCTCACTTTGAACAGGGACCTCTGGTCCCATTCTGGGCCTCAAACAAAATGGTTACTATGGTTCCCACTCTGGGCCTCACCCTTACCTGGTGACTCTGGTCACCCCTTGGGGTTCACTTGGGCCTTGTGTCTGGTCCTTAGCTGGTCCGCACCTGGATGTGGTGACTTGTCGCCACCTGGGCTTCACCTGGACTTGGTGAATCCTGTTGCCACCTGCACCTCACCTGGATCGTGTGACTGTGGACACACCTGGACCTCACCTGGATCTGGTGGCTCTGGTTCCCATATGGGTCTCTCCTGGACCTGGTTCCTGTGGTCTCCATCTGGCCTCACCTGGAACACAATGACTCTGATCCATATCTGGACATCTCCTGGACCTGTTGACTCTGGTCCTTACCTAGGCATCATTGGGACCTGGATACTCTCTTATATACCTGGGCCTCACCTGGACCTGGTGACTGTGGTCCCACTTGGGCCTCACCTGGACGAGGTGACTGGTTCCCACAGGGACCTCACCTGGACCTGGTGACTCAGGTCCTCATATGGGCATCATGGAACCTGGTTTCTCAGTTCCACATCGGGGCCTCACCTGCACCTAGTGATTCTCGTCCCCCTCTGGGCCTCACCCTGACTGGTGACTCTGGTCCCCACCTGGATATCACCAGAACCGGGTGACTCTGGTTCCCCTCTGGGACTCACCCAAAGCTGGGGACACTGGTCCTCAACTGGGCCTCAACAGGACCTGATGAATCTACTCCTCACTTAGACCTCGTCTGGACCTGTGACTCTTTTCCCACCTGACATCAATGGGACATGGTTACTCTGTTCCCCAACTGGGCCTCACCTGGATATGATAACTTTGCTCCACACTTTGGCCTCAACTGGTCCTGATGAATCTGGTCCCCACACCTAGGCCTCAATCTGGACCTGGTAACTGTGGTCCCCATCTGGGTCTCTCCTGGACCTGGTGACTGTTGTTCCTACATGAAACACACCTGGACCTGGTGACTGTGGTGTTCTTGTAGACTCACATTTACCTAGTGACTCTGGTCCCCACTGGGCCTCACGTGGATCTGGTGACTCTGGCCTGCAGGATGGCCTCACCTGGACCTGGTGAGTGGGGATGCCACCTAGGACACACCCATACCTGGTGACTCAGGTCCCCACGTGTGCCTCTTGGACCTGGAGAATCTGGTCCTTATCTGGTCCTCTACTAGACCCGGGGACTCCGGTCACCACCTGGACCTCACCTGGACCTGGTGAGTGAATCTGGTCTCCATCTGGGCCTCACCCATTCCTGGTGACTTTGTTCCCCACCTGGACCTGATTGCTGTGGACTCTTTCTTGGCCTTACCTGGAACTGGTGGCTCTGATCCTATCTGAGCGTCACCGAGACCTGGTGACTCTGGTCCTCACCTGGGCATCATTGGTACCTAGTGACGCTGTTCCACACCTGAGCCTCACCTGGACATGATGACTCTGGAACCTCTCTGGGCCTCAACCTGACCTGGTGACTCTTGTCCCCATCTGGATGTCAACTGGACCAGGTGATTCTTGTACCACTCTAATACTCAACCAGATCTGGTGACTCTGGTCCTCAACTGGGCCTCACCTGGACCTAGTGAATATGCTCCAACTGTGCCTCATTTGGACCTGGTGACTCTGGTCCCTTCCTGGGCATCATCGGGACATGGTTCAGCTTCATGGCCTTCAGGTTGGCCTCACCTGGACCTGGTAACTCTGGTCCCTACCTGGGCATCATCGGGACATTGTTCCTCTACATGGCCTGCAGGTTGGCCTCACATGGAGCTGGTGAGTGGGGTTGGCACCTGGGCCTCACACATACATGGTGACACAGCTCCCCCGTGGGCCCAGTTTCACCTGGTGATTCTCGTCCTTACCTGGTCCTCACACGTACCTGGTAACCCTGGTCACCATCTGGGAATCACCTGGACCTGGTGAATCCGGTCCCCATCTGGTCGTCACCCAGTCCTGGTGACTTTGTTCCCCTCTGGACCTGATTGCTGTGGACTCCTTCTTGGCCTCAACTGGAAGTGGTGACTCTGATCCTACCTGGGCCTCACCCAGATCTGGTAACTCTGGTAATCACCTGTGGACCATTATGACCTGGATACTCTGTTAAACACCTGAGCCTCACCTGGACATGATGACTTTGGATCCCCTCGGGGCCTCACCATGACATGCGACTCAGGTCCCCATCTGGATGTCACCTAGACCAGGTGAATCTGTTACCCCTCTAGGGCTCAATAGACCTGGTGACACTGGTCCTCAACTTGGTGTCACCGAGACCTAGTGAATATGCTCCCCACCTGCGCCTCATCTGGACCTGGTGACGCTGGGTCTACCAGGGCATCATCGGGACATGGTTACTCTGTTCCCCACTGGGAATGACCTGATCCTGGTAACTCTGGTCCTGATTTTGGCCTCTTCTCTACCAGGTGACTCAGGCTCCACCTGGGCCTCACCTGTAACTGGTGACTCTGATCCAAAGCGTGGCCTCTCCTGACCTGGTGACTGTGGTCCCCATCGGGACCTCCCCTGGACCTCATGTCTCTGGTCCCACCTGGGCCTCACCAGGACCTGGTGTCTCTGGTACCCACCTGGGTAGCATCAGGATATGGTTACACTGTTCACTAACAGTGACCAAGCCGGACCTATTAACTCTGGTCTTCACCTGGACCACACCTGGACATGGTGACACTGGTTCCCACCTGGGTCTCACCTGGAAATGGTGAGTCAGATACCCACCTGGTCCTAACCTATAACTGGTGATTCTCGTTCCCACATGGACATCATGTGGACCTGGTGGCTGCGGTGTTTCTAGTTTGTCATGTACCTTGTGACACTGGTCCACACCAGGGCCTCACCGGGACCTGGTGATTGTGTTTGCCACCTGCACCTCACCTGGACCTGGTGATTCTGGTCTGCACCTGAGACTACCCTGGATCTGGTGACTGTGGTCCCCACCTGGCTTCACCTGGGTTTGGGGACTATGGTCCCCATCTGAGCCTCACCTGGCCCTGTTGACCATGGTCCTCAACTGGCCAAAATTGGAACGCGGTGACAGTGTTCCACAACTGGACCTCACCTGGACCACGTGACTCTGGTGCCCCTCTGGGTCTCACCATTCCCTAGTGACTGTGAACCCCACTTTCCCCTTACTTGGACCTGCTGACCCTGGTTGAAACCTGCGCCTGACCTCGAACTGTTGACTCTGGTTCTTTCAAGGACCTCCCCTGTACCTGGTGTTCCTGGTCCCCACCTGGGCTTCACATGGATCTGGTGACTCAGGTCCCCACCTGGACTTCACCTGGATCTGGTGACTCTGGACCCCACCTGGACCTCTCCTGGACCTCGTGACTCTCTTTCCAACATGGAACTCACCTGGATCTGGTGACTCTGGTCCTCAGTTTGGCCTCACCTGGTCCTGGTGTCTCTCGTCCCCACTTGGACCTAACTCCGAACTGCTGAATCTTGCCCCACCTAGGCCGCACCCAGACCTGGTGACTCTTGTCCCCAGCTATGCCTCAATTCGACCTGATGAATCTGGTCCTCACGTGGGACTCACCTGTTCCAGGTACTCAGCTCGATAGTGTGGCTCTGGTTCCCACAAGGGGCTCACCTGATACTGCTGAATGTGTTCTTATTCTATGCCTCACCAGGACCTAGTGATTCTGTTCCCCATCTGGGTCTGCATGGCCTTAGTGACTCTGGTCCTCACCCAGGCGTCACTGGGACCTGGATACTCTATTCCACACCTGGGCCTCTCTTTGACCAGGGACCTCTGGTCCCATTCTGGGCCTCAAACTAAACTGGTTACTCTGGTTCCCCCTCTGGGCCTCACCCTGCCCTGGTGACTCTGGTCACCCGTTGTGCTTCACTTGGGCCTGGAGAATCTGGTCCTTAGCTGTTCCACACCTGGATCTGGTGATTGGTCGCCACCTGGGCCTCACCTGGACTTGGTGAATCCTGTTGCCTCCTGCGCCTCACCTGGACCTTGTGACTGTGGTCCCACAAGGACCTCACCTGGACGAGGGTGACTGGTTCCCACAGGGACCTCACCTGGACCTGGTGACTCAGGTCCTCATATGGGCATCATGGGACTTGGTTTCCCAGTTCCACATCGGGGCCTCACCTGGACCTAGTGATTCTTGTCCCCCTCTGGGCCTCACCCTGACGTGGTGACTCTGGTTCCCACCTGGATATCACCAGAACCGGGTGACTCTGGTCCCCCACTGGGACTCACCTGGAGCTGGGGACACTGGTCCTCAGCTGATCCTCAACAGGACCTGGTGAATCTACTCCTCACTTAGGCCTCGTCTGGACCTTGTGTCTCTTTTCCCACCTGTCATCAATGGGACATGGTTACTCTGTTCCCCACCTGGGCCTTACCTGAACATGATAACTTTGATCCACACTTTGGCCTCAACTGCTCCTGATGACTCTCGTCCCCCCTCTTAGGCCTCACTCTGGACCTGGTGACTGTGGTCCCCACCTGGGTCTCACCTGGGCCTGGTGACTCTCGTTCCCACATGAACCACACCTGGACCTGGTGACTGTGGTGTTCTTGTAGACTCACATTTACCTGGTGACACCGGTCCCCACTTGGGCCTCACCTGGTTCTGCTGACGGTGGCTTGCAGGTTGGCCTCACCTGGACCTGGTGAGTGGGTTTGCCACCTGAGCTTCACCTATACCTGGTGACTCAGGAACCACGTGGTTATCTTGGACCTGGTGAATCTGTTCCTTACATGGTCCTCTCCCAGACCCGGGGATTCTGGTCACCACCTGGGCCTCCCCTGGACCTGGTGAATCTCTTCCCCATCTGGACCTCTACCAGTCCTGGTGACTTTGTTCCCCACCTGGACCTGATTGCTTTGGACTCTTTCTTGGCCTCACCTGGAACTGGTGACTCTTATCCTCTCTGCGCGTGACTCAGACCTGGTGACTCTGGTCCTCACCTGGGCAACATTGGTACTTGGTGACTCTGTTCCACACCTGAGCCTCACCTGGACATGATGACTCTGGAACCTCTCTGGGCCTCACCCTGACCTGGTGACTCTGGTCCCCATCTGGATGTCACCTGGACCAGGTGATTCTGGTACCCCTCTAGGCCTAAAAAGATCTGGTGTCTCTGGTCCTCAACTTGGCCTCGGCTGGACCTAGTGAATATGCTCCATCTTGGCCTCATTTGGACCTGGTACTCTGGTCCCTACCTGGGCATCATGGGGACCTGGATTCACTGCATGGCCTGCAGCTTGGCCTCACCTGGACCTGGTAACTCTGGTCCATACCTTGGCATTATCGGGACCCGGTTCCTTTGCATGGCCTGCAGGTAGGCCTCACCTGGACCTGGTGAGTGGGGTGGCCACTTGGGCCCTCACACATACCTGGTTACACAGGACCCTACGTGGGCCTCACTTGGACGTGGTGTATCTGGTAATTCTGGTCACCACCTGGGAATCACCTGGACCTGGTGAATCTGGTAACTCTGGTCACCACCTGGGAATCACCTGGGACCTGGTGAATCTGTGTCCCATCTGGGCCTCACCCAGTCCTGGTGACTTTTTGCCCCACATGGACCTGATCTGCTGTGGACTCCTTCTTAGCCTCACCTGGAACTACTGACTCTGATCCTAACTGGGCCTAACCCAGATCTGGTGACTCTGGTCCTCACCTGTGAACATTATGACCTGGATACTCTGTCCACACCTGAGACTCACCCTGGACATGATGACTCTGGGATCCCCTCTGGGCCTCTCCCTGACATGGTGACTCTGGTCCCCATCTGGACAGCACCTAGACCAGGTGAATCTGGTACCCCTCTAGGCATCAACTTGACCTGGTGACTCTGGTCCTCAACTGGGCCTCACCGGGACCTAGTGAACATGGTCCCCACCTGCGCCTCATCTGGACCTGGTGACTCTGGTTCTACCTGGGCATCACCGGTACATGGTTACTCAATTCCCCACTGGGACTGCCTGATCCTTGTAACTCTGATCTGACTTTGCCCTCTTCTATACCAGGTGACTCTGGCTCCACCTGGGCCTCACCTGTAACTGGTGACTCTGATTTCAAAGCATGGCCACCTGACATGGGGACTGTGGTTCCCATCGGGACCTCAACTGGACCTCAGGTCTCTGGTCCCATCTCGGGGTCACCAGGAACTGGTGTCTCTGGTACCCACCTGTGTAGCATCAGGATATCGTTACACTGTTCACTAACAGTGACCCACCCGGACCTATTAACTCTAGTCTTCACCTGGGCCACACCTGGACATGGTGACACTGGCTCCCACCTGGGTCTCACCTGTACATGGTGAGTCGGATCCCCACCTGGTCCTCACCTGTAACTGGTGATTCTCGTTCCACATGGACATCATGTGGATCTGGGGGCTGCAGTGTTTCTAGCTTCTCATGTACCTCGTGACTCTGGTCCACACCAGGGCCTCACCGGGACCTGGTGAGTGTGGTGGCCACCTGCACCTCACCTGGACCTGGTGTGATTCTGGCCTGCACCTGAGACTACCCTGGATCTGGTGACTGTGGTCTCCACCTGGGCTTCACCTGATTTGGGGACTCCGGTCCTCATCTGGGCCACACCTGGCCCTGTGTGACGATGGTCCTCAACTGTGCAGAATTGGGACCCGGAAACTTTGTTCCACAACTGGACCTCACCTGGGCCATGTGACTCTGGTCCCCCTCTGGGTTTCTCACCGTGCCCTAATGACTCTGAACCCCACTTTGGCCTGACTTGGACCTGCTGTCCTTGGTTGCTACCTGTGCCTGACCTCGAACTGTTGACTCTGGTTCTTTCAAGGGCCTCCCCTGTATCTGGTGATCCTGGTCCCCACCTGGGTATCACTTGGACTTGGTGACTCTTGTCACCACCGGGGACTCACCTGGACCTGGTTACTGTGTTCCACACATGGGCCTGAAATACAACTGTGACCATGGTCCCCCAAGCCGGCCTCACATGGACCTGTTGCCTCTGATTCCCACCGTGGCCTCACGTGTACCTGGTAACTCTGGTCCTCACCTGGGCCTCATCTGGACCTAGTGACTCTGGTCCCCACCTGGGCTTCACTTGGATCTGTTGACTCTGGTCCCCACCGGGACTTCACCTGGTCTGGTGACTCTGGTCCCCACCTGGACCTCTCCTGGACCTGGTGACTCTCTTTCCAACATGGACCTCACCTGGATCTGGTGACTCTGGTCCTCAGTTTGGTCTCACATGGACCTGGTGTCTCTCGTCCCCACTTGGACCTAACTCAGAACTGCTGAATCTTGCCCCACCTAGCCCGCACGCCGACCTGGTGACTCTTGTCCCCAGCTATGCCTCAATTCGACCTGATGAATCTGGTCCTCACGTGGGCCTCACATGGACCTGGGACTCAGCTGGATAGAGTGGCTCTGGTTCCCACAAGGGCTCACCTGATACTGCTGACTGTGGTCTTATTCTATGGCTCACCAGGACCAAGTGATTCTGTTCCCCATTGTGGCCTGCATGACCCTATTGACTCTGGTCTCACCCAGGCATCATTGGGACCTGGATACTCTATTCCACACCTGGGCCTCACTTTGACCAGGGACCTCTGGTCCCATTCTGGGCCTCAAACTAAACTGGTTACTCTGGTTCCCCCTCTGGGCCTCACCCTTACCTGGTGACGCTGGTCACCCCTTGGGCTTAACCTGGGCCTGGAATCTGGTCCTTAGCTGGTCCTCACATGGATCTGGTGACTGGTCGACACCTGGGCCTCACCTGGACTTGTGAATCCTGTTGCCACCTGCGCCTCACCGGGACCTTGTGACTCTTTTCCCACCTGGCATCAATGAGACATGGTTACGCTGTTCCCCACCTGGGCCTCACCTGGACATGATAACTCTGCTCCACACTTTGGCCTCAACTGGTCCTGATGACTCTGGTCCCCCCACCTAGCCCTCAATCTGGACCTGGTGACTGTGGTCCCCACCTGGGTCTCAGCTGGACCTGGTGTCTCTCGTTCCCACATGACCACACCTGGACTTGGTGACTGTGGTGTTCTTGTAGACGCACATTTACCTGGTGACTCCAGTCCCCACTAGGGCCTCACGTGGATCTGGTGACTCTGGCCTGAAGGTTGGCCTCACCTGGACCTGGTGAGTGGGGTTGCCACCCCGTACCTTGTGACAGTTCCCCACGTGGGCCTCTTGGACCTGGTGAAACTGGTCCTTACCTGGTTCACTCCCAGACCCGGGGACGCTGGTCACCACCTGGGCCTCACCTGGACCTGTTGAATCTGGTCCCCATCTGGGCCTCCCCAGTCCTGGTGAATGTGTTCCCACCTGGACCTGATTGCTGTGGACACTTTCTTGGCCTCACCTGGAACTGGTGACTCTGATCCTATGTGCGCGTCACCCAGATCTGGTCACTCTGGTCCTCACCTGTGGACCACGATGACCTGGACACTGTGTTCCCCACCTGAGCCTCACCTGGACATGTTGACTCTGGAGCCCCTCTGGGCCTCACCCTGACCTGGTGACTCTGGTCCCCATCTGGATGTCACCTGTACCGGGTGATTCTGTACCCCTCTAGGCCTCAACCAGATCTGGTGACTCTGGTCCTCAACTGGGCCTCACCTGGACCTAGTAATATGCTCCATTTGGGCCTCATTTGGACCTGGTGACTCTTGTCCCTTCCTGGGCATCATCGGGACATGGCTCCACTGCATGAACCAGGTTGGCCTCACCTTGACCTGGTAACTCTGGTCCTACCTGACATCATCGGGACATGGTTCCACTGCATGGCCTGCAGGTTGGCCTCACCTGGACCTGGGAACTCTAGTCCCTACCTGGGCATCTTCGGGACATGGTTCCTTGCATGGCCTGCAGGTTTCCTCACCTGGACCTGGTGAGTGGGGTTGACACCTGGGCCTCACCCTGCCTGGTGACACAGGTCCCCACGTGGGTCTCACTTGGACCTGGTGAATCTGGTCCTTACCTGGACCTCACCCGGAACTGGTAACTCTGGTCACCACCAGGGAATAACCTGGACCTGGTGAATCTGGTCCCATCTGTGCCTCACCCAGTCCTGGTGACTTTGTTCCCCACCTGGGCCTGATTGCTGTGGACTCCTTTTGGCCTCACCTTGAACTGGTGACTCTGATCCTAACTGGGTCTCACCCAGATCTGGTGACTCTGGTCCTCACCTGTGGACCATTATGACCTGGTTACCCTGTTCTACACCTGGGCCTCAAGTAGACCTGTTGACCATGGTCCCCAAGCCGGCCTCACATGGACCTGTTGCCTCTGATCCCCACCGGGGCCTCACGTGTATCTTGTAACTCTGGTCCTCACCTGGGCCTCATCTGGACCTAGAGACTCTGGTCTCCACCTGGGCTTCACCTGGTTCTGGAGACTCTGGTCCCCATCTGGACTTCACCTGGATCTGGTGACTCTGGTCCCAATCTGGACCTCTCCTGGACTTGGTGTCTCTCTTGCCCACTTTGACCTAACTCAGAACTGTGAATCTTGCCCCACCTATTATGCACCCAGACCTGGTGAGTCTTGTCCCTAGCTATTCCTCAATTCGACCTGATGAATCGGGTCTCACATGGACCTCACATGTACCTGGGACTCAGCTGGAAATAGTGGCTCTGGTTCCCACAAGGGGCTCACCTGATACTGCTGACTGTGGTCTTATTCTATGCCTCACCAGGACCTAGTGATTCTGTTCCCCATCTGGGCCTGCATGGCCTTAGTGACTCTGGTCCTCACCCAGGCATCATTGGGACCTGGATACTCTATTCCACACCTGGGCCTCACTTTGACAAGGGACCGCTGGTCCCATTCTGGGCCTCAAACTAAACTGGTTACTCTGGTTCCCCCCTGAACCTCACCCTTACCTGGTGACTCTGGTCACCCTTTGGGCTTCACCTGGGCCTGGTGAATATGATCCTTAGCAGGTCCGCACCTGGATGGTGATTAGTCGCCCCTGGGCCTCACCTGGACTTGGTGAATCCTGTTGCCACCTGCGCCTCACCTGGTACTTGTAGCTGTGGTCCCACCTGGACCTCACCTGGATCTGGTTGCTCTGGTTCCCATATGGGGCTCCCCTGGACCTGGTTCCTGTGGTCTCCATATGGCCTCACCTGGATCACAATGACTCTGATCCATATTTGGGCCTCTCCTGGACCTGTTGACTCTGGTCCTTACCTGGGCATCATTGGGACCTGGATACTCTCTATATACTTGGGCCTCACCTGGACCTGGTAACTGTGGTCCCACCTGCGCCTCACCTGGACGAGGTGACGGGTTCCCACAGGGCCCTCACCTGGACCTGGTGAATCAGGTCCTCATATGGGCATATTGGGACCTTGTTTCTCAGTTCCACATCGGGGCTCACCTGGACCTAGTGACTCTCTTTCCCTCTGGGCCTCAGCCTGACGTGGTGACTCTGGTCCCCATCTGGATATCACCAGAACCGGGTGACTCTGGTCCCACTCTGGGAATCACCCAGAGCTGGGGACACTGGTCCTTAACTGGATCTCAACAGTACCTGTTGAATCTACTCCTCACTTAGGTCTCGTCTGAACCTTGTGACTCTTTTCCCACCTGGCATCAACGGGACATGGTTACTCTGTTCCCCAGCTGGGCCTCACGTGGACATGATAACTTTGCTCCACACTTTGGCTCAACTTGTCCTGATGACTCTGGTCCCCCCACCTAGGCCTCAATCTGGACCCGGTGACTGTGGTCCCCACATGGATCTCACCTGGACTTGGTGACTCTCGTTCCCAAATGAACCACACCTGGACCTGGTGACTGTGGTGTTCTTGTAGACTCACATTTACCTGGTAACTCCGGTCCCCACTAGGGCCTCACCTGGATCTGGTGACTCTGGCCTGCAGGTTGGCCTCACCTGGACTTGGTGAGTGGGGTTGCCACCTGGGCCTCACCCATACCTGGTGACTCAGGTCCTCACGTGGGCCTCACTTGGACCTGGTGAATCTGGTCCTTACCTGGTCCTCTGACAGACAAGGGGACTCTGGTCACCACCTGGACCTCACCTGGACCTGGTGAATCTGTTCCTCATCTTGGCCTCACCGAGTCCTGGTGACTTTCTTCCCACTTGGACCTGATTGCTGTGGACTCTTTTTGCCTCACCTGGAACTGGTGACTCTGATCCTATCTGCGCGTCACCCAGATCTGGTGACTCTGGAACTCACCTGGGCATCATTGGTACCTGATTACTCTGTTCCACACCTGAGCCTCACCTGGACATGATGACTCTGTAACCTCTCTGGGCCTTACCCTGACCTGGTGACTCTGGTCCCCATCTGGATGTCACCTGGACCAGGGATTCTGGTACCCCTCTAGGCCTCAACCAGATCTGGTGACTCTGGTCCTCAACTCGGCCTCACCTGGACGTAGTGAATATGCTCCATCTGGGCCTCATTTAGACCTGGTGACTCTGGTCCCTACGGGCAATCATCGGGACATGGTTCCACTGCATTGCATGCAGGTTGGCCTCACATGGACCCTCGTAAATCTGGTCCCTACATGGCCATCTCGGGACACGGTTCCTCTGCATGGCCTTCAGGTTGGCTTCCCCTGGACCTGGTGAGTGAGGTTGCCACCTGGTTCTCCCCCATAATGGGACACAGTCCCACGTGGGCTTCACTTGGACTGGTGAATCTGGTCCTTACCTGATCCACACCCAGAACTGGTAACCCTTGTCCACCACCTGGGAATCACCTGGACCTGTGAATCTGGTCCCATCTGGGCCCTCACCAGTCCTGGTGATTTGTCCCCACCTGGACCTGATTTCTTGTGGAATAATACTTGGCCTCACCTGGAACTGGTGACTCTGAACCTACCTGGGCCTCACCCAGATCTGGGACTCTGGTCCTCACCTGTGGACCATTATGACCTGGATACTCTGCTCCACACCTGAGCCCTCACCTGGACATGATGACACTGGAACCTCTCTGGGCCTCACCCAGACCTGGTGACCCTGGTGCGCATCTGGATGTTACCTGGACCCTGGTGATTCCTGTACCCCTCAAGTCTCAACCAGATCTAGTGACTCTGGTCCTAAACTGGCCTCACCTGGACCTAGTGAATATTGCTCCATCTGGGCCTAATGTGGACCCGGTGACTCTGGTCCCTACCTGGGTATCATCGGGACATGGTTCCACTGCATGGCCTGCAGGTTGGCCTCAACATGGACCTGGTAACTCTGGTCCCTACCTGGGCATCATCGGGACACGCTCCTCTGCATTGCCTGCAGGTTGGCCTAACCTGGACCTGGTGAGTGTGGTTGCCACCTGGGCCTCACTCATACCTGGTGACAAAGGCCCCACGTGGGCCTCACTTGGACCTGGTGAATCTGGTCTTACCTGCTCCTCACCCGGGAATTGCTAACTCTGGTCACCACCTGGAATCACCTGGGTCTTGTGAATCTGGTCCCCATCTGGCCTCACCCAGGCTGGTTACTTTGATCCCCACCTGGCCCTGATTGCTGTGGACTCCTACTTGGCCTCACTTCGAACTGCTGACTCTGATCCTTACTGGGCCTCACCCAGATCTGGTGACTCTGCGTCCTCACCTGTGGAGCATTATGACCAGGATACTCTGTTCCACACCTGAGCCTCACCTGGACATGATGACTCCTGGATCCCCTTTGGGCCTCACCCTGACATGGTGAGTCTGGTCCCCCATCTGGATGTCACCTAGAACGGGGGAATCTGGTACACCTCTAGGCCTCAACTTGAACCTGGTGACTCTGGTCCTCAACTGGGCCACACCGGGACCTAGTGATTATGCTCCCCACCTGCGCCTCATCTGGTCCTGGCGACTCTGTTTCAACCATGGGAATCATTGGGACATGGTTACCTCTATTCCCACTGGGACTGCCCTGATCCTTGTAACTCTGTCCTGACTTTGGCCTCTTCTATACCAGATGACTCTGGCTCCACCTGGGCCTCACCTGTAACTGGTGACACTGATTCTAAGCATGGCCTCACCTGACATGGTGACTGTGGTTCCCATCGGGACCTCAACTGGACCCAGGTCTCTGGTCCCTTCTCGGGGTCACCAGGACCTGGTGTCTCTGGTACCCACCTGTGTAGCATCAGGATATCGTTACACTGTTCACTAACAGTGACCCAGCTGGACCTATTAACTCTAGTCTTCACCTGGACCACACCTGGTCATGGTGACACTGGCTCCCACCTGGGTCTCAACTGGACATGGTGAGTCGGATCCCCATCTGGTCCTCAGCTGTAACTGGTGATTCTTGTTCCCACATGGACATCATGTGGACCTGGTGGCTGCAGTGTTTGTAGCTTCTCATGTACCTCGTGACTCTGGTCCTCACCAGGGCCCCAACCCGGTCCTGGTGAGTGTGGTTGCCACCTGCCACCTCACCTGGACCTGGTAGCTTCTGGTGTGCACCTGAGACTACCCTGGATCTGGTGACTGTGGTCCCCACTGGCTTCGCCAGGATTTGGGGACTCCAATCCCAATCTTGGCCTCACCTGCCCTGTTGACCATGGTCCTCAACTGGGCAAAATTGGGATCCGGTGAACTGTGTTCCACAACGGACCTCACCCTGCACCAGGTGACTCTGGTCCCTGTCTGGGTCTCACCGTGCCCCTAGTGACTTTGAACCTCACTTTGGCCTGACTTGGACCTGATGACACCGATGGTTGCCACCCTGCACCTGAACTCGAAATGTTGTCTCTAGTTCTTTAGGGCCTCCCCTTTTACCTGGTGATCCTGGTACCCCACCCTGGGCCTCACCTGGATGTGGTGACACTTCGCCACACCCGGGGACTCACCCTGGACCTGCTTACTGTGTTCCACACTGGGCCTCAAGTAACACCCTGTTGACCATTCCCCAAGCCGCCCGCACATGGACCTGTTGCCTCTGCTCCCAACCGGGGCCCTCACGTGTACCTGGTAACTCTGGTCCTCACCTGGGCCTCATCTGCGACCTAGTGACTCTGGTCACCACCTGGGCTTCACCTGGATCTGGTGTCTCTCGGTCCCCTCCTGGATTTCACTGGATCTGGTGACTCTGGCTCGCCACATGGACCTCTCCTGGACGTGGTGACTCTCTTTCCAACATGGACCTCAGCTGGATCAAGTGACTCTGGTTCTCCCTTTGGCCTCACCTGGACTGGTGTCTCTCGTCCCCACTTGGACCTAACTCAGAACTGCTGAATCTTGCCCCACCTAGGCCGCACCCAGACCTGGTGACTCTTGTCCACAGCTATGCCTCAATTCGACTGATGAATCTGGTCCCTCACGTGGGCCTCACATGGACCTGGGACCTCAGCTGGATACAGTGGCTCTGGTTCCCACAAGGGGCTCACCTGATACTGCTGACTGTGGTCTTATTCTATGGTCACCAGGACCAAGTGATTCTGTTCCCCATTTGGGCCTGCATGGCCCTCTTGACTCTCGTCCTCACCCAGGCATCATTGGACCTGGATACTCTATTCCACACCTGGGCATCACTTTGTCCAGGGACCTCTGGTCCCATTCTGGGCCTCAAACTAAACTGGTTACTCTGGTTCCCACTCGTGGCCTCACCCTTACCTGGAAAATCTGGTCACCCCTTGGGATTCACTTGGGCCTGGTGAATCTGGTTATTATCTGGTCCGCACCTGGATCTGGTGACAGGTCACCACGTGGGCCTCACCTGGACTTGGTGAATCATGTTGCCACCTGCGCCTCAACTGGACCTTGTGACTGTGGTCCCTCCTGGACCTCACCTGGATCTGGTGGCTCTGGTTCCCATATGGGGCTCTCCTGGACCTGGTTCCTGTGGTCCTCCATCTGGCCTACTGGAACACAATGACTCTGATCCATATTTGGGCCTCTCCTGGACCTGTTGACTCTGGTCCTTACCTGGCATCATTTGGACCTGGATACTCCTTATGTACCTGGGCCTCACCAGGACCTGGTTACTGTGGTCCCACCAGGGCCTCACCTGGACGGGGTGACTGGTTCCCACAGAGACATCACCTCGACCTGGTGACTCAGGTCCTCATATGGGAATCTTGGGACCTGGTTTCACAGTTCCACATTGGGGCCTCACTGGACCTAGTGATCTCGTCCCCCACTGGGCCTCACCCTGACTTGTACACTGGTCCCCACCTGATATCACCAGAACGGGTGACTCTGGTCCCTCTCTGGGTCTCACCCGAGCTGGGGACACTGGTCCTCAGGGGCCTCAACAGGACCTATGAATCTACTCCTCACTTAGGCCTCGTCTGGACCTTTGACTCTTTTCCCACCTGGCATCAATGGGACATGGTTACTCTGTTCCCACCTGGGCCTCACCTGGACATGGTAACTTTGCTCCACACTTTGGCCTCAACTGGTCCTGATGACTCTGTCCCCCACCTAGGCCTCAATCTGACCTGGTGACTGTGTCCCCACCGGTCTCACCTGGACCTGGTGACTCTCGTTCCCACATGAACACACCTGGACCTGGTGACTGTGGTGTTCTTGTAGACTCACTTTACCTGGTTATCCGGCCCAGGGCCTCACTGGATCTAGCGACTCTGGCCATTGGCCTCACCTGGACCTGGTGAGTGGGGTTGCCACCTGGCCTCACCCATACCTGGTGACTCTGGTCCCTACGTGGGCTACATCGGAACATGGTTCCACATAATGGTCTGCAGGTTGGCCTCTTCTTGACCTGGTAACTCTGGTCCCTATCTGGGCATCATCGGGACACGGTTCCTCTGCATGGCCTGCAGGTTGGCGTCACCTGGACCTCGTACTCTCTGGTCCCTACCTGGGCATCATCGGGACACGTTCCTCTGCATGCCTGCAGGTTGGCCTCACCTAGACCTGGTGAGTGGGCTTGCCACCTGGGCCTCACCCATACCTGGTGACACAGGTCTCACGTGGGCCTCACTTGGACCTGGTGAATCTGGTCCTTACCTGGTCCTCACCCGGAACTGGTAACCTTGTCACCACCTGGGAATCACCTGGACCTGGTGAATCTGGTCCCCATCTGGGCCTCACCCAGTCCTGGTGACTTTGATCCCCACCTGGACCTGATTGCTTGGACTCCTTCTTGGCCTCAACTGGAACTTGTGACTCTGCTCCTAACTGGGCCTCACCCAGATCTGGTGATTCTGGTCTTCACATGTGGACCATTATGACCTGGATACTCTGTTCCACACCTGAACCTCACCTGGACATGATGATTCTGGATGCCCTCTGGGCCTCACCCTGACATGGTGACTCTGGTCCCCATCTGGATGTCCCCTAGACCAGGTGAATCTGGTACCCCTCTAGGCGTCAACTAGACCTGGTGACTCTGGTCCTCATCTGGGCCTCACCTGGACCTAGTGAATATTCTCCCCACCTGCGCCGCGCTGGACCTGGTGACTCTGATTCTACCTGGGCATCATTGGGACATGGGTACTGTATTACCCACTGGGACTGACCTGATCCTGGTAACTCTGGTCCTGACTTTGGCCTCTTCTGTACCAGGTGACTCTGGCTCCACCTGGGCCTCACCTGTACCTGGTGACTCTGATCCTAAGCATGGGCTCACCTGACCTGGTGACTGTGGTTCCCATCGAGACCTCACCTGGACCTCATGTCTCCGGTTACACCTGGGCTCACCAGGACCTGGTGTCTCTGGTACCCACATGGGTAGCATCAGGATATGGTTACACTGTTCACTAACACTCATCCAGCCGGACCTAATAACTCTGGTCTTCACCTGGGGCACACAGGACATGGTGACACTGGTTCCCACCTGGGTCTCACCTGGACATGGTGAGTCGGATCCCCACCTGGTCCTCACCTGTAACTGGTGATTTTCGTTCCCACATGGACATCATGTGGACCTGGTGGCTGCAGTGTTTCTAGCTTCTCATGTACCTCGTGTCTCTGGTCCCCACGGGGCCTCTCCGGACCGGGTGAGTGTGGTTGCCACCTGCACCTCACAGGACCTGGTGATTCTGGTCTGCACCTGAGATTACCCTGGATCTGGTGACTGTGGTCCCCACCTGGGCTTCACCTGGATTTGGGGCCGGTCCCCATCTTGGCCTCACCTGGCCCTGTTGACCATGGTCCTCAACTGTGCAAAATTGGGAACCGGTGACTGTGTTCCACAACTGGACCTCACCTGGACCAGGTGACTCTGGTCCCACTCTGGGTGTCACCGTGCCCTAGTGACTGTGAACCCCACTTTGGCCTGACTTGGACCTGCTGACCCTGGTTGCCACCTGCGCCTGACCTCGAACTGTTGACTCTGGTTCTTTCAAGGGCCTTCCCTGGACCTGGTGATCCTGGTTGGACCTGGCCCACACCTGGACGTGGTGACTCCTGTCAACAATGGGGACTCACCTGGACCTGCTTACTGTGTTCCACACCTGGGCCTCAAGTAGACCTTTTGACCATGGTCCCCAAGCCGACCTCACATGGACCTGTTGCCTCTGATCCCCACCGTGTCCTCACGTGTACCTGGTATCTCTGGTCCTCACCTGGGCCTCATCTGGACCTAGTGACCTGGTCCCCACCTGGGCTTCACATGGATCTGGTGACTCTGGTCCCCACCTGGACTTCACATGGATCTGGTGACTCTGGACCCCACCTGGACCTCTCCTGGACCTCGTGACTCTCTTTCCAACATGGACCTCACCTGGATCTGGTGAATCTGGTCCTCAGTTTGGCCTCACCTGGACATGGTGTCTCTCGTCCCCACTTTGACCTAACTCAGAACTGCTGAATCTTGCCCCACCTAGGCCGCACCCAGACCTGGTGACTCTTGTCCCCAGCTATGCCTCAATTCGACCTGATGAATCTGGTCCTCACGTGGGCTCACAGTCCTGGGACTCAGCTGGATAGAGTGGCTCTGGTTCTCACAAGGGGCTCACCTGATACTGCTGAATGTGGTCTTATTCTATGCCTCACCAGGACCTAGTGATTCTGTTCCCCATCTGGGACTGCATGGCCCTAGTGACTCTGGTCCTCACCCAGGTGTCATTGTGACTGGATACTCTATTCCACACCTGGGCCTCTCTTTGACCAGGGACCTCTGGTCCCATTCTGGGCCTCAAACTAAACTGGTTACTCTGGTCCCCCCTCTGGGCCTCACCCTGCCCTGGTGACTCTGGTCACCCGTTGGGCTTCACTTGGGCCTGGAGAATCTGGTCCTTATCTGTTCCGCACCTGGATCTGGTGACTGGTCGCCACCTGGGCCTCACCTGGACTTGGTGAATCCTGTTGCCTCCTGCGCCTCACCTGGACCTTGTGACTGTGGTCCAACCTGGACCTCACCTGGACGAGGTGACTGGTTCCCACAGGGACCTCACCTGGACCTGGTGACTCAGGTCCTCATATGGGCTTCATGGGACCTGGTTTCTCAGTTCCACATCGGGGCCTCATCTGGACCTAGTGATTCTCGTCCCCCTCTGGGCCTCACCCGGACGTGGTGATTCTGGTCCCCACCTGGATATCACCAGAACCGGGTGACTCTGGTCCCCCTCTGGGACTCACCCGGAGCTGGGACACTGTCCTCAGCTGATCCTCACAGGACCTGGTGAATCTACTCCTCACTTAGGCCTCGTTTGGACCTTGTGACTCTTTTCTCACCTGACATCAATGGGACATGGTTATTCTGTTCCCCACCTGGGCGTCACCTGGACATGATAACTTTGCTCCACACTTTGGCCTCAACTGGTCCTGATGACTCTCGTCCCCCACCGAGGCCTCAATCTGGACCTGGTGACTGTGGTCCCCACCTGGGTCTCACCTGGACCTGGTGACTCTCGTTCCCACATGAAACACACCTGGACCTGGTGACTGTTGTTTTGTTGTAGACTCACATTTACCTGGTGACTCCGGTCCCCACTAGGGCCTCACCTGGATCTGGTGACTCTGGCGTGCAGGTTGGCCTCACCTGGACCTGCTGAGTGGGGTTGCAACCTGAGCTTCACCCATACCTGGTGACTCAGGAACCCACGTGGTTCTCTGGACCTGGTGAATCTGGTCCTTACATGGTCCTCTCCCAGACCCGGATTCTGGTCACCTCCTGGGCCTCACCTGGACCTGGTGAATCTCTTCCCCATCTGGGCCTCAACCAGTCCTGGTGAGTTTTTTCCCCACCTGGACCTGATTGCTTTGGACTCTTTCTTGCGGCTCACCTGGAACTGGTGACTCTTATCCTCTCTGCGCGTGACTCAGGCCTGGAGACTCTGGTCCCCATCTAGATGTCACATGGACCAGGTGATTCTGGTACCCCTCTAGGTCTAAACCAGATCTGGTGTCTCTGTTCCTCAACTGGGCTTCTTCTGGACCTAGTGAATATGCTCCATCTGGGCCTCATTTGGACCTGGTGACTCTCTTCCCTACCTGGGCATCATCGGGACAAGGTTCCACTGCATGGCCTTTAGGTTGGCCGCACCTGGACCTGGTAACTGTGGTTCTACCTGGGCATCATCGGGACGTGGTTACTCTATTCCCAGTGGGACTGACCTGATCGTGGTAACTCTGGTCCTGATTTGGACTCTTCTGTGCCATGTGACTCTGGCTCCCCCTGGACCTCACCTGTAAGTGGTGACTCTGATCCTAAGTATGGCCTCTCCTCACCTGGTGACTGTGTTTTCCATCGGTACCCACCTGACCTCATGTCTCTGGTCCCAACTGGGACTCACCAGGACTTGTATCTGGTACCCACCTGAGTAGCATCAGGATATGGTTACACTGTTCACCAACAGTGACGCGGCCGGACCTATTAACTCTCGTCTTCACCTGGTCCACACTTGGACATGGTGACACTGGTTCCCACCAGGGTCTCACCTGGACATGGTGACTCAGATCCCCACCTGGTCCTCACCTGTAACTTGTAATTCTCGTTCCCACATGGACATCATGTGGACCTGGTGGCTGCAGTGTTACTAGCTTCTCATGTACCTCGTGACTCTGGTCCCCACCAGGGCCTCACCGGGACTTGGTGAGTGTGGTTGCCACCTGCACCTCACCAGGACCTGGTGATTCTGGTGTCCACCTGAGACTACCCTGGATCTGGTGACTGTGGTCCCCACCTGGGCTTCACCTGAATTTGGGGACTCCGGTCCCCATCTGGGCCTCAACTGGCCCTGTTGACCATGGTCCTCAACTGTGTAGAATTGGGACCCGGTGATTGTATTCCACAACTTGATCTCACCTGGACAAGGTGACTTTGGTCCCCCTGGGTCTCACTGTGCCCTAGTGACTGTGAACCCCACTTTGGCCTGACTTGGACCTGCTGACCCTGGTTGCCACCTGCGCCTGACCTCAAACTGTTGACTCTGGTTCTCTCAAGGGCCTCCCCTGTGCCTGGTGATCCTGGTCCCCAACTGGACGTGGTGACTCTTGTCACCACCGGGGACTCACCTTGACATGATTACTTTGTTCCACACCTGGGCCTCAGGTAGACCTGTTGACTATGGTCCCCAAGCCGGCTTCACGTGGACCTTTTGGCTCTGATCCCCGCCGGGGGCTCACGTGTATCTGGTAACTCTGATCCTCACCTGGGCCTCATCTGGACCTAGTGACTCTGGTCCCCACCTGGGCTTCACCTGGATCTGGTGACTCTGGTCCCCACCTGGACCTCTCCTGGACTTGGTGACTCTCTTTCCAACATGGACCTCACCTGGATCTGGTGACTCTGGTCCGAATCTGGACCTCTCCTGGACCTGGTGTCTCTCTTGCCCACTTTGACCTAACTCAGAACTGCTGAATCTTGCTCCACCTAGGCCGCACCCAGACCTGGTGACTCTTGTCCCCAGCTCTGCCTCAATTCGACCTGATGAATCTGCTCCTCACGTTGGCCTCACATGGACCTGGGACTCAGCTGGATAGAGTGGCTCTGGTTCCCACAAGGGGCTCACATGATACTGGTGGTGACTGTGGTCCCACCTGGGCCTCACCTGGACGAGGTGACTGGTTCCCACAGGGACCACCTGGACCTGGTGACTCAGGTCCTCATATGGGCATCATGGGACCTGGTTTCTCAGTTCCACATCGGGGCCTCACCTGGACCTAGTGATTCTCGTCCCCCTCTGGGCCTCACCCTGACTGTGACACTGGTCCCCACCTGGATATCACCAGAACCGGGTGACACACCCGGAGCTGGGGACACTGGTCCTCAGGTGGGCCTCAACAGGACCTGGTGAATCTACTCCAATCTTAGGCTTCGTCTGGACCTTGTGACTCTTTTCCCACCTGGCATCAATGGGACATGGTTACTCTGTTCCCCACCTGGCCCACCTGGACATGATAACTTTGCTGCACACTTTGGCCTCAACTGGTCCTGATGACTCTCGTCCCCAAACCTAGGCCTCAATCTGGACCTGGTGACTGTCGTCCCCAACTGGGTCTCAGCTGGACCTGGTGACTCCCGTTCCCACATGAACCACACCTGGATCTGGTGACTGTGGTGTTCTTGTAGACTCACATTTACCTTGAATCCCGTCCCCCTAGGGCCTCACCTGGATCTGGTGACTCTGGCCTGCAGGCTGGCCTCACCTGGACCTGGTGAGTGGGCTTGCCACCTGGGCCTCACCCATACATGGTGACACCGGTCCCCACGTAGGCCCCAGTATCTGGTGAATCTCGTCCTTACCTGTCCTCAACCGGACCTGGTAACCCTAGTCACCACCTGGGAATCACCTGGACCTGGTGTATCTGGCCCCATCTGGGCCTCACCCAGTCCTGGTGACTTTGTTCCCCACCTGGACCTGATTGCTGTGGACTCCTTCTTGGCCTCAACTGGAACTGGTGACTCTGATCCTAACTGGGCCTCACCCAGATCTGGTGACTCTGGTCCTCACCTGTGGACCATTATGACCTGGATACTCTGTTCCACACCTGAGCCTCACCTGGACATGATGACTCTGGATCCCTTCGGGGCCTCACCCTGACATGGTGACTCTGGTCCCCATCTGGATGTCACCTAGACCAGGTGAATCTGTTACCCCTCAAGGGCTCAAATATACCTGGTGACACTGGTCCTCAACTGGGTCTCACCGAGACCTAGTGAATATGCTCCCCACCTGCGCCTCATCTGGACCTGGTGACGCTGGGTCTACCTGGGCATCATCGGAACATGTTACTCTGTTCCCCACTGGGACTGACCTGATCCTGGTAACTCTGGTCCTGACTTTGGCCTCTTCTGTACCAGGTGACTCTGGCTCCACCTGGGCCTCACCTGTAACTGGTGACTCTGATCCTAAGCATGGCCTCACCTGACCTGGTGACTGTGGTTCCCATCGGGACCTCACCTGGACCTCATGTCTCTGGTCCCACCTGGGCCTCACCAGGACCTGGTGTCTCTGGTACCCACCTGGGTAGCATCAGGATATGGTTACACTGTAACTAACAGTGACCCAGCCGGACCTATCAACTCTGGTCTTCACCTGGGCCACTCCTGCACATGGTGACACTCGTTCCCACCTGTGTCTCACCTGGAAATTGTGAGTCAGATCCCCACCTGGTCCTAACCTGTAACTGGTGATTCTCGTTCCCACATGGATATCATGTGGACCTGGTGGCTGCAGTGTTTCTAGTTTGTCATGTACCTCGTGACTCTGGTCCCCACCAGGGCCTCACCGGGACCTGGTGAGAGTGGTTGCCAACTGCACCTCACCTGGACCTGCTGATTCTGGTCTGCACCTGAGACTACCCTGGATCTGGTGACTGTTGTCCCCACTGGGCTTCACCTGGATTTGGGGACACCGGTCCCCATCTTGGCCTCACCTGGCCCTTTTGACCATGGTCCTCAACTGGGAAAATTGGGACGCGGTGACTGTGTTCCACAACTGAACCTCACCTGGACCACGTGACTCTGGTGCCGCTCTGGGTCTCACCATGCCCTAGTTACTGTGAACCCCACTTTGGCCTGACTTGGACCTGCTGACCCTGGCTGAAACCTGCGCCTGACCTCGAACTGTTGACTCTGGTTCTTTCAAGGGCCTCCCCTGTACCTGGTGATCCTGGTCCGCAACTGGGCCTCACCTGGACGTGGTGACCCTTGTCACCACTGGGGACTCACCTGGACCTGCTTACTGTGTTCCACACCTGGGCCTCAAGTAGACCTGTTGACCATGGTCCCCAAGCCGGCCTCACATGGACCTGTTGCCTCTGATCCCCACCGGGGCCTCACGTGTACCTGGTAACTCTGGTCCTCACCTGCCTCATCTGGACCTAGTGACTCTGGTCCCCACCTGTGCTTCACCTGGATCTGGTGACTCGGGTCCCACCTGGACCTCACCTGGATCTGGTGACTCTGGTCCTCAGTTTGGCCTCACCTGGACCTGGTGTCTCTCGTCCCCACTTTGACCTAACTCAGAACTGCTGAATCTTGACCCACCTAGGCCGCATCCAGACCTGGTGACTCTTGTCCCCAGCTATGCCTCAATTCGACCTGATGAATCTGGTCCTCACGTGGGCCTCACATGGACCTGGGACTCACCTGGATAGAGTGTCTTGGTTCCCACAAGGGGCTCACCTGATACTGTTGACTGTGGTCTTATTCTATGCCTCACCAGGACCTAGTGATTCTGTTCCCCATCTGGGCCTGCATGGCCCTAGTGACTCTGTTCCTCACCCAGTCATCATTGGTACCTGGATACTCTATTCTACAACTGGCCTCACTTTGTCCAGGGACCTCTGGTCCCATTCTGGTCCTTAAACTAAACTGGTTACTCTGGTTCCCGCTCTGGTCCTCACCCTTACCTGGTGACTCTGGTCACCCCTTGGGCTTCACTTGGGCCTGGTGAATCTGGTCCTTAGCTGGTCCGCACCTGGATCTGCTGACTGGTCGTCACCTGGACCCCACGTGTACTTGGTGAATCCTCTTGCCACCTGCGCCTCACCTGGACCTTGTGACTGTGGTCCCACCTGGACCTCAATTGGATCTGGTGGCTCTGGTTCCCACATGGGGCTCTCCTGGACCTGGTTCCTGTGGTCTCCATCTGGCCTCACCTGGACACAATGACTGTGATCCATATTTGGGCCTCTCCTGGACCTGTTGACTCTGGTCCTTACCTGGGCATCATTGGGACCTGGATACTCTCTTAAATACCTGGGCCAAACCTTGACCTGGTGACTGTGGTCCCACCTGGGCCTCACCTGGACGAGGTGACTGGTTCCCACAAGGACCTCACCTGGACCTGGTGACTCAGGTCCTCATATGGGCATCATGGGACCTGGTTTCTCAGTTCCACATCGGGGCCTCACCTGGACCTAGTGATTCTCGTCCCATTATGGTCCTCACCCTGACGTGGTGACTCTGGTCCCCACCTGGATATCACCAGAACCGGGTGACGCTGGTCCCCCTCTGGGACTCACCCGGAGCTGGGGACACTGGTCCTCAACTGGGCCTCAACACGACCTGGTGAATCTACTCCTCACTTAGGCCTCGTCTGGACCTTGTGACTCTTTTCCCACCTGGCATCAATGGGACATGATTAGTCTGTTCCCCACCTGGGCCTCACCTGGACATGAGAACTTTGCTCCACACTTTGGCCTCAACTGGTCCTGATGACTCTGGTCACCCGACCTAGGCGTCAATCTGGACCTGATTGCTGTGGACTCCTTCTTAGCCTCAACTGGAACTTCTCTGATCCAGATTGAAGATCCCCAATCTGGGCCTCACCTGGCCTTGTCAACCATGGTCCTCAACTGGCAAAATTGGGACCCGGTGACTGTGTTCCACCCCTGGACCTCACTTGGACCAGGTGACTCTGGTCCCCCTCTGGGTCTCACCGTGCCCTAGTGACTGTGAACCCCACTTTGGCCTGACTTGGACCTGCTGACCCTGGTTGACACCTGCGCCTGACCTCGAACTGTTGACTGGTTCATTCAAGGGCTTCCCCTGTACATGGTGATCCTGGTCCCCCCCTGTGACTCACCTGGACGTGGTGACTCTTGTCACCACCGGGGACTCACCTGGACCTGGTTACTGTGTTCCACACCTGGGCCTCAAGTAGACCTGTTGACCATGGTACCGAAGCCGGCCTCATATGGACCTGTTGCCTCTGATTCCCACCGGGGCTTCACGTGTACCTGGTAAACTGGTCCTCACTTGGGCCTCATCTGGACCTAGTGATTCTGGTCCCCACCTTGGCTTCACCTGGATCTGGTGACTCTGGTCCTCAGTTTGGCCTCACCTGTACCTGGTGACTCAGGTCCTCATTTGGGCATTATGGGACCTTTTTTCTCAGTTCCACATCGGGGCCTCACCTGAAACTAGTGATTCTCGTCCCCCTCTGGGCCTCACGCTGACGTGGTGAGTCTTATCCCCACCTGGATATCACCAGAACCGGGTGACTCTGGTCCCCCTCTGGGACTCACCAGCTGGGGACACTGGTGCTCAACTGGGCCTCAACAGGACCTGGTGAATCTAGTCCTCACTTAGGCCTCATCTGTACCTTGTGACTCTTTTCCCACCTGGCATCAATGGGACATGGTTACTCTGTTCCCCACCTAGACATCACCTGGACATGATAACTTTGCTCCACACTTTGGCCTCAACTTGTCCTGATCAATTTGTTCCCCCCACCTAGGCCTCAATCTGGACCTGGTGACTATGGTCCCCACCTGGGTCTCACCTGGACCTGGTGACTCTCGTTCCCACATGAACCACACCTGGACCTGGTGACTGTGGTTTTCTTGTAGACTCACATTTACCTGGTGACTCCGGTCCCCACTAGGGCCTCACCTGGATCTGGTGACTCTGGCCTGCAAGTTGGCCTCACCTGGACTTGGTGAGTGGGGTTGCCACCTGGGCCTCACCCATACCTGGTGACTCAGTTTCACACGTGGGCCTCTTGGACCTGGTGAATCTCGTCCTTACCTGGTCCTCCCAGACCCGGGGACTCTGGTCACCACTCGCCTCACCTGGACCTGGTGAATCTGGTCCCCATCTGGGCCTCACCCAGTCCTGGTGACTTTGTTCCCCACCTGGACCTGATTGCTGTGGACTCTCTCTTGGCCTCACCTGGAACTGGTGACTCTGATCCTATCTGAGCGTCACCAAGACCTGTGACTCTGGTCCTCACCTGGGCAATTGGTACCTGGTGACTCTGTTCCACACCTGAGCCTCACCTGGACATGATGACTCTGGAACCTCTCTGGGCCTCACCCTGACCTGGTGACTCTTGTCCCCATCTGGATGTCAACTGGACCAGGTGATTCTTGTACCCCTCTAATACTCAACCAGATCTGGTGACTCTGGACCTCAACTGGGCCTCACCTGGACCTAGTGAATATGCTCCAACTGGGCCTCATTTGGACTGGTGACTCTGGTCACTTCCTGGGCATCATCGGGACATGGTTCTCATGGCCTTCAGGTTGGCCTCACCTGGACCTGGTGAGTGGGGTTGGCACCTGGGCCTCACCCATACATGGTGACACAGGTCCCCATGGGCCCAGTATGACCTGGTGAATCTCGTCCTTACCTGGTCCTCACCCGCACCTGGTAACCCTGATCACCACCTGGGAATCACATGGACCTGGTGAATCTGGTCCCCATCTGGGCCTCACCAGTCCTGGTGACTTTGTTCCCCTCTGGACCTGATTGCTGTGGACTCCTTCTTGGCCTCAACTGGAAGTGGTGACTCTGATCCTACCTGGGCCTCACCCAGATCTGGTGACTCTGGTCCTCACCTGTGGACCATTATGACCTGGATACTCTGTTCCACACCTGAGCCTCACCTGGACATGATGACTCTGGATCCCCTCTGGGCCTCACCCTGACATGGTGACTCTGGTCCCCATCTGGATGTCACCTAGACCAGGTGAATCTGGTACCCCTCTAGGGCTCAAATAGACCTGGTGACACTGGTCCTCAACTGGTGTCACCGAGACCTAGTGAATATGCTCCCCACCTGCGTCATCTGGACCTGGTGACGCTGGGTCTACCTGGGCATCATCGGGACATGGTTACTCTGTTTCCCACTGGGACTGACCTGATCCTGGTAACTCTGGTCCTTACTGGCTTCTTCTGTACCAGGTGACTCTGGCTCCACCTGGGCCTCACCTGTAACTGGTGACTCTGATCCAAAGCATGGCCTCTCCTGACCTGGTGACTGCGGTTCCCATCGGGAACTCACCTGGACCTCATGTCTCTGGTCCCACCTGGGCCTCACCAGGACCTGGTGTCTCTGGTACACACCTGGGTAGCATCAGGATATGGTTACACTGTTCACTAACAGTGACCCAGCCGGACCTATTAACTCTGGTCTTCACCTGGGCCACACCTGGACATGGTGACACTCGTTCCCACCTGGGTCTCACCTGGAAATGGTGAGTCAGATACCCCCGGTCCTAACCTATAACAGTTTATTCTCGTTCCCACATGGACATCATGTGGACCTGGTGGCTGCGGTGTTTCTAGTTTGTCATGTACCTCGTGACACTGGTCCCCACCAGGGCCTCACCGGGACCTGGTGAGTGTGGTTGCCACCTGCACTCACCTGGACCTGGTGATTCTGGTCTGCACCTGAGACTACCCTGGATCTGGTGACTGTGGTCCCCCTGGGCTTCACCTGGATTTGGGGACTCTCGTCCCCATGTGAGGCTCACCAGGCCCTGTTGACCATGGTCTTCAACTGGGCAAAATTGGGACGCGGTGACTGTGTTCCACAACTGGACCTCACCTGGACCACGTGACTCTGTGCCCCTCTGGGTCTCACCATTCCCTAGTGACTGTTTACCCACTTTCCCCTGACTTAGACCTGCTGTCCCTGGTTGAAACCTGCGCCTGAACTCGAACTGTTGACTCTGGTTCTTTCAAGGGCCTCCCCTGTACCTGGTGATCCTGGTCCGAACCTGGGCCTCACCTGGACGTGGTGACTCTTGTCACCATGGGGACTCACCTGGACCTGCTTACTGTGTTCCACACCTGGGCCTAAGTAGACCTGTTGACCATGGTCCCCAGGCG